>NC_135804.1:56942046-57103300 GCF_964213995.1 Mustelus asterias | reverse complement strand
AGCTACTGCAGCAGAGGTTGTGTGACAGGTCCCTGCTGTTCTCACAGCAGAGACCTGAACATGTGCAATGTTGCCCTCTACTGCTGTGAGCCGGTATTCTAGTGAATTAGGCCCCTCAACCTCCCCCTATTGGTGAGAAATGAATTTCAGGATTTTTTCATGCACTGCTCGGTGAAAACACAGATCCGAATCTGGACTTAGAATTCCCCCCTCTCCCTCCCTCCCTCCCCCTCCCCCTCCCCTCCCCCTCCCCTCCCTCCCCCCCTCCCTCACTCCCCCTCCCCCCCTCCCTCACTCCCCCTCCCCCCCTCCCTCACTCCCCCTCCCCCCCTCCCTCACTCCCCCTCCCCCCTCCCTCACTCCCCCTCCCCCCTCCCTCACTCCCCCTCCCCCCCTCCCTCACTCCCCCTCCCCCCCTCCCCCCCTCCCTCACTCCCCCTCCCCCCTCCCCTCCCTCACTCCCCCTCCTCCCCCTCCCCCCTCCCCTACCCCCCCCACCCCCCTCCCCTACCCCCCCCTCCCCTACCCCCCCCTCCCCTCTACCCCCCCTCCCCCCTACCTCCCCCTCCCCCCCTACCCCCTCCCTACCTCCCCCTACCCCCCTCCCTCCCCCCCTACCCCCCTCCCTCCCCCCCTACCCCCCCTCCCTCCCTCCCTCCCCCACACTCTACCCCCCTCCCTCCCTCCCTCCCCCCCATCCCCCCCTCCCCTCCCCTCCCCCCCTCCCCATCCCCCCCTCCGCCCCCCATCCCTCCCCTCCCCCATGCCCCCCCTCACTCCCCCCCCCCCTCACCCCCCCTCCGCCCCCCATCCCTCCCCTCCCCCATGCCCCCCCTCACTCCCCCCCCCCCTCACCCCCCCTCACCCCCTCCCTCATCCCCCCTCCCATCCCCCATCCCCCCTCCCATCCCCCCCTCCCCCCTCCCCCTCATCCCCCCCTCCCCCTCTCACCCCCTCCCTCCCCCTCCCCCCTTCCCCCTCTCCCCCCCCCCCCCACCCTAAAATTAGATTTGGGCCAATAAGCAGTTAAGTCAGGATGCACATTTTTCACACAAAAGATAGTGGAAATCTTTTTTTAAAATTTGATTTGATTTATTATTGCCACATGTATTAGTATACAGTGAAAAATATTGTTTCTGGTGGGCTACACAGACAAAGCATACTGTCCATAGAGAAGGAAAGGAGAGGGTGCAGAATGTAGTCTTACGCCATAGCTAGGGTGTAGAGAAAGATCAACTTAATATGAGGTAGGTCCATTCAAAAGTCTGATGGCAGCAGGCAAGAAGTTGTTCTTGAGTCGGTTAGTATGTGACTTCAAACTTTTGTATCTTTTTCCCGACGGAAGAAGGTGAAAGAGTGTATGTCCGGGGTGCGTGGGGTCTTTGATTATGCTGGCTGCTTTGCTGAGGCAGCGGGAAGTGTAGACAGAGTCAATGGATGGGAGGCTGGTTTGCATGATGGACTGCACTTTGTTCACGATCCTTTGAAGTTTCTTGGCGGTCTTGACCAAAACAGAAGCCATTCCCAGCTGTGACACAACCGGAAAGAATGCTTTCTATGGTGCATCTCTAAAGGTTGGTGAGAGTTGTAGTGGACATGCCAAATTTCCTTAGACTCCCGAGAAAGTAGAGGCCTTGGTGGGCTTTCTTAACTATAGCATCCACGTGGAGAGACCAGGACAGGTTGTTGGTGATCTGGAGACCAAGAAACTTGAAGCTCTCCACCATTTCCACTTCATCCCCCAATGATGTAGAGAGACGCATATCCTCAACTATGCTTCCTGAAGTCGATGACTGTCTCCTTCATTTTGCTGACATTGAGGGAGAGATTATTCTCATCATTGTTTGAGATCCAACCCACTACGGTGGTGTCATCAGCAAACTTGAAAACCAAGTTGGAGGGGTATTTGGCCACACAGTGTGGGACACTGATGTTGAGGATGATTGTGGAGGAGGTGTTGTTGCCTGTCCTTACTGACAAAGGGTCTGAGTGCAGGATCATTTGAAATTTTCGTAACTCAGGTCGAAATTCTTTTATTAGATGAATGTATCAATTAAGCTCAGGCACTGAACAGTCATGATGTACTAGAATGACAAAACTGGCTCAAAGGGCTGAATGGCCTACTCCTTTTCTCAAGGTTTTCCACTTAAATACTGCATCTGATGTCTCATTGAATTTGAGTCTGATTTAAAAGATTAACAGTAAACTTTGTTATCCAGCATTCTACCCAACCAGAATTCTCTACTAACCGAAATTTCTGATGTTCCCCAAATGTGAATTGTCTCTTTACCAATTGAAAGCAATTACAAATGTATCATGAGCCCACAGCTGTACACTGTATTATTTTTTACTTTATGTTTTAACGTACTGTTAAGGATTAGAAGCAAAGCGAATGCTGTTCTTTTCTTCCTGAGTACTTGCATATCAATTCATGCTACAAGTATTGCATTGGATTGCATTGGTAAATGGAACTCCCCGTTAATTGGCATTTTTGATTAACCGGCACCACCCATTCCCCATGTATGTCTAATAATAAAAATTTTACTGTATTTCACTCTTGGCCACCATTTCAGATCCTCTTTTCATGTGAACATTAAAAAAACTCTCTGATCCTGTTATTTGAGTGTGAGATTATCATGACTGCAGATGAATCACTCAGCTGATGAACAAATTGATTCACTGCAGTTCATCTGATCCTTAGTTGGAGTCATAATTAATATAGTTAAGCTCAGCGTCATGTGCAAGGAAAGAGATGGTCAGTCAGAATTCCTGAATTAGTACTGGAAGGCCCACCAGCGCCATCACCCCCCATCTCAACACTAATGTTGCAGTGTGTGTTCATACCGCAGGGACAAAAATCAAGTGGCCACAATCCAGCCTGTTACATTGAGATTGCGCCCACCAATCATAGAAATCACAGAAACCCTACAGTGCAGAAGGAGGCCATTCGGCCCATCGAGTCTGCACCGACCACAATCCCACCCAGGCCCTACCCCCACATATTTACCCGCTAATCTCGCTAACCTACGCATCTCAGGGGCAATTTTTAACCTGGCCAATCAACCTAACCC
Organism: Mustelus asterias; assembly: GCF_964213995.1. Taxonomy (NCBI): domain Eukaryota; kingdom Metazoa; phylum Chordata; class Chondrichthyes; order Carcharhiniformes; family Triakidae; genus Mustelus; species Mustelus asterias. The sequence goes on along the minus strand of NC_135804.1, from coordinate 57,100,229 downwards.
GCACATCTTTGGACTGTGGGAGGAAACCAGAGCACCCGGAGGAAACCCACGCAGACACGAGGAGAATGTGCAAACTCCACACAGACAGTGACCCGAGCCGGGAATCGAACCCGGGCCCCTGGAGCTGTGAAGCAGGAGTGCTAACCACTGTGCTACCGTGCCGCCCCAATGCTTTTTAGGGTAACCCCCAGGTTGTTTTGGAGGTGGGATTGATAATCATTTTTAAGGGACCAACAGGTACCTGCATTACACGTACATCTGCAAACTGTGAGGAATGATGTTGGCCCCTTTCCCGAAGACCCTCCATTCTATCCTCCCTCTAGCCCTACTGTAGGGAGGCCAATATTAACATAAATTTCGGCATCTTTACGGATCCAGACTGTGCTCGTGGCCTGGATCACCAAATGTTTGCATATATGGATGCTGATGCATCCGATCTGACTTGGCCCACCAGCCTTCAGCCTTTCACTAGGTACCTTGTGAGATGGGGAAGTGGGGACAAGCCAGCATTGTTTCTCAATCTCGAACATGGCTGTGTTTGTAAGGGGTGAATGGAGGCTCCACCTCTCAAGGCCAAGTGGGATTTCCCATTTCATGTTGGAGTCAGGGTATTGGCAAAGGCATTCCTCTGGTGTGCCTGTCAATATTTATCCCTCAACCAACACCTAAAACAGACCATCAGGTCACTAACTCTTGTTGGGACCCTGCTGATTACATGTTAGCTGCCATGTTTCCCTGCAACCAAATGTACTTTATTAACTGTAAAGCACTTCAGGACAGCCTGAAGCCATGATAAACATTACACAAATTCAATAAAGGAGTTTCTCCTGAATTAATTATTTGATTTTTTTAGTCTTAATCTTATATTGGTTGCTCCACGTTTTGGATTTCCCCACAAATGTGCACACCTTCTCCACGTCTATCTTATCAAACCCTTTCATAATTTTAAAGACAATGACAACAACAACTTGTGTTTTTAATGACACCTCCTAACATTTAAAAAAAATCATATGATGCTTCACTGGTGCATTATAAAGCAAAATCTAACCCCAAGCCACATTAGCAGATGTTCAGACAGATGACTAAAAGCTTGGCCAAAAGAGTGGGTTTTAAGGAGCAGCTTAGCAGAGGAAAAAGGAGGCAAAAATTGGAGAGGTTTAAGGACACAATTTTGAGTCAAGAAAAGAGGAGACTGATGTGAAATAGGTTAGGCAACATCTCAATTTTAAAATTCACGTGCCCGTTTTCTAATTTGTCCATTTGATGCATGTCATGCCACTCCCCGTCTCTTTAATCTGGCACATTGACACAGTGGTTAGCACTGCTGCCTCACAGTTTCAGGGACCCGGGTTCGATTCCCAGCTTGGGTCGCTGTCTATATGGAGTGTGCACGTTCTCCCCTTGTCTGCGTGGGTTTCCTCCGGGGGCTCCGGTTTCCTCCCACAGTCCGAAAGACTGGTTAGATGCATTGGCCATGCTAAATTCTCCCTCAGTGTACCCGAACAGGCGCCGGAGTGTGGCGACTGGGGATTTTCACAGAAACTTCATTGCAGTGTTAATGCAAGTCTACTTGTGACTAAAATAAATAAACTACTTTTTAATCTCTGACTCCAACAACTCTCCGGGATACCGGTGTTTATCTCATTTTGTCTTCTTGAGTATCCATGATTTTAATAGCACCACCACTGCAGCCTTTTGCCACCTGGTCCCCTAATTCTAAAATTCCATCCCTAAACCTCTGTGTCTTTCCTTGCTCCTTTTTAAGATGCTCTTTAAAACCTTCCATTTTGAACAAACATTTAACTATCTGTCCTAATCTCTCCTTACGAGGTTCAGGGTTAAATTTAGCTTTATAGCATTCCTGGTTGTTTTATTACATTAAAGGTGCAATAGAAATGAAAGTTGTTGTTGGTGGTGTCTTTAGAATTATGACAAGGTTTGATAAGTTAAATGTGGAGAAGTTGTGTCCACATGTGGGGGAATCCAAAAGTAGGGACCATAAATGTAAGGCAGTCACTAAAAAATATCAAATGAGGAATTGAGGAGAAACCCCTTTACCCATAGAGTGGTTAGAATGTGGAACTCACCACCATAGGTAGATGAGGTGAACTGCATAGATGCAATAAAGGGGAAGCTAATTAAGTATTTGAGCAGAGGAAAATAGAAAGCAATGCCGAGATGAATTAAGGTGGAAGGAAGCCATGTGAGCATAAACACTATTACAGATCAATTGGGCTGAATGGTCTTTCTGTGCTGTAAACTTTTAATTTTATGTAACTTTATTTTTACGTAACATTGACATTTTAGCTGTGTATTGTTATCTTCTTTGATAGTTCCTCGTGAATCAAGGATAATTTGCTGCCACTCCAGTTCAATGGGTTCTGGGAGGACTGAAAAGGGATCTGCAGACTCTGCCACATTTGTGCACTTTTTTTTTAGCATATTAACTACACCCCTGCATGTTCCCAACAAACTCTCTCGACATGTTCGTGCCTTCCCAAATGAGCCTTCTCCACTGGGATATGGGGGTAGGGCCTGGGTGGGATTGTGGTCGGTGCAGACGTGATGGGCCGAATGGCCTCTTTCTGTACTGTAGGGATTCTATCATTCTATCATTTTGGTTGGTCACAAGCCAAGATCTCCCATGATTCAGCAGTTATACTTGACCTCTTCAGAGATGCTTTGAGGAAATTCCTAAAGCATTTCTGCTGTCTTCTAAGGTGCCTCCTGCTGCAATCAAATTCAGAGTAGAGCAATTGCTTTGGGAGTCTGGTGTCAGGCATATGAACAACATTGTTAGCATGATGAGCTTCAAAAATGAAGGGAAGATCTTGGAGCTGCCCCATGAATTCCAGCCTGTTTACATTTGAGTCCCTTAAATGTCTATCACCAATTGTGAGCTTCCGAAAGAAGATCCAGAGAGATTGTCTGACCTTTATCACTATGATGATTGCTACCTCTCCAGGGAGCGACCATAATAGAGCCCTTTGAAGTTGTCATATAGTCAGGAATCTAGTTACATCTGAAAGCTTGTATCTCAATTGTCACACTGTCTGTGAAGCATGCACTTGGGATTAATTAGGCTCTATACAGAGCCTAATTTCAAACAATGCCATGTAGTCTGTGTGATGCTTAGAATTTGTTACTGAATAAAACCCAAGTCAAAACAAACCCATCCTCTCTCCAGTGGATGGGTGTGTTTTGACTTGGGTTTTATGAATGTGATCATTTTACCCTGCATTGAAGTAAAAAGACTTATATTTAGATAATTCCACATCTCAAAAAAATCACTTCACACACTGAATTACTTGAAATACCTTGAACGTTACGTAGGCGAGTATGTCAGCTACTTTGCACACAGCAAGATCCCACAAACAGCAAAGCGATGAATGACCAGTTAATCTGATTTTTGAGGTTGTTGATTGACAGAAGACAAGAACGTTGGAAGAACTCCCTTCCTTCCTTCAAATAGTGCCATGGGAACTTTAAACTCACACAGATCAATGGTACAGACAGCCAGAACCTCATTTTAACATCCATACAATGCACAGTTGCTGCACACATCACTACGTACCAGCAATAGACCATGAGCTTAAGCTCCTGAAGTGAGACTCAAACCCAGAGTATTCAAACCCGGAGGGGGGGGATGCTAGCAGGCCCGGACACTTCAGTCTTGGGCTCACTACTGACAATGAAATTGCATTTAAATTCTAATTTAATTTACATTAAAATTAAATTCACTAATGTCCTTTAGGGAAGGAAATCTGCTGTCCTTACCTGGTCTGGCCTACATGTGACTCCAGAGCCACAGCAATGTGGTTGCCTCTTAACTGCCCTCTGAAATGGCCTAGCAAGCCACTCAGTTCAAGAGCAACTAGGGATGAGCAATAAATGCTGACTGGCCAACGACACCCATGTAATAGGAATGATTAAAAAACCATCATAGCCTCCTTGATAACTTTGCCATTGGTGAACAGTTTCTTGTGTTTTGCCAGCAGATGGAGTATGTGAAAATATGTATTTTTGCTCGACTTGCCTTTAGCCACAGGTTTTGAAAAGGGTGATGTTGAGTTTGCAACATTCCCTTTAACTCCCCAGCTTTCTTTATCTGAATAGTACTGTTTAAAGGGAGATTTTCTTGAAATTTTGCATACATTGTCTTGTGAAGCTGTTCCAAATTACCTCTTTTACTCAAGGCCACACTCTGTAAACAAATGGGGGCGACTTTACCAAAAGAATTCTAAGTCCTGGATGAACGTGAAAATGGGAGAAAATTGCACCCTTTTTGGGCAACTTAAAAATCGAATCTTACCTAACTCGGTCAAAAAAATGTTGCCAAACTTGGAATCCGCCAGCAGGGCGAGTGGGCCTACCGGCCAATCACCACCTCCCACGGCTACCATGGGGTCCGACAGCCGATCACCAATACCCCCCCCCCCCCTCCCCGCAGTGATTGCTGTTGCAGAGTGGCAGCAGTTCCCCCCCTCCCCTGGTGATTTAAGAGAGAGGAGCCTCAAAAGTAGAGGTTGAAACCCCTGGAGGTAGATACTTGAAGACTTTCAAGATAAAGTGCCATTTGGGAGAAGATTCCAAGAGTCCTTTGAGAGTGGAAATTGGAAACCTTGTGTGAAAGACAGAGTTCCAGTGAGACCAGTTGGCTCAGTGGGACAAGTACCACTGGAGAGTTGCTGAGAAATCCATACAAGTTGTTTGGGTGGCCACTTCATTTCAGAATGTGGTGTGTCTGACCACAGGTCACCCGTTGATTTACATGGATTGTGTACTTACTGAGAGAATTAGAATATAAAATAGGTTTTGTAATTTGTGTTATCCTTACAAATCTGTATATTTTGGTAAAGGTATAGTTGGGGTGAAGGAGTTGTGGATTATAATTCACCTTGTTTAATAAATGTTTTATTCTTTTGTTAAAGGTTCATCAGCTGAACTCCTGTGACTGTGTTCAGTAGCCACCCTCCACCTTTCTTAATAAAAATAACAGTTAGGATCCAGCTTGTCGGGTAATAATAACAGCTGGGATATGAACACTCCATCATGAGTGAGCTTAGGCAATCTGTGTCAGTTAGCTGTGTGAATTGGCAGTCCTGCCTTCATCCAATGTCCAAAGACAAGATTATAGCGGCCAACAGTCGACAACTATCAGAAATGGTTGATTATTGTCCTCCATATTTGGCTTAATAGCACATCACATGGTGTAATTAACCAATAAATCACTGGGGAAACTAATCGACATGATTATTTTGAAGAGCACGGCATGCATGTCGACTTATATTTTAGGTTAATTTTTTGCTGCATGAAGCCTAATGGCCTCCTCCCTTGTTGTGAGATTCTCGAATTCTGCAGCATTGGAAGGTGAAGGAAAAGGTTGCAAGCAGTGTACTTTGTTTCAATAGCGTGTCTATTAATACTCATATGGTAATGAGTAGCCTTTTGGAAAACAAATACATCTCCAGCTCTCCCTCACCGACAACTCCCCACTCCTGTCTCTGTTGAACTGTCCAACTCCAATAAGTGACACTTTATTAAATTGTGCTCTCTATGTTTTTGCCCAGATTCCAGCAGCTAGTTCATGATTGACCAGGGAATGGTGCATCATCAGGTCCAGCCCATCCCTTGTTATTCAGGGTGGCATACTTATGATGTTGAGTCCATTCTGCGTGATAAGTAGAGCTGATGATCTTCTGTCATTGCAGATATCAGTATGGAATACGTTGAAAAGATTATTAGTGTGGCCAAGGATATTTATGTGCTCTGCAATGAGGTAAAAATGAACCACAAGCGGTGCTATCGCCTAAAGGGTCGGATTGAATGCCTCTTGGAACCTGTGCAGACCATCAAACATGAAGAGCTGACAAATGCAAAGGCTCTGAAGGAGATAGTGGGGATTCTGGAGAGCGCAAAAGATTTTATTGAGTCTTTCACCAATAAGCACAGATTCTCCAAGGTCTTCAAGGTGTTTGAAATCAAGGACGACTTCAATCATCTCAATGAACGACTAAATGATGCTGCTATGGCCCTGGAGTTGGCCTTGCACACTGAGCAAACCAAAACCCTACTGAGGATTTTTAAGGACAAGGAGAGGAAGAAAGAAGATAAACAAGATACAGAGGAAGATCAGAGATATCTGGATATGGTGGCAAAGAAGTTAGAAGAAGGTATGTGGATAGTCTTTTTAATTTGTTCATCTTGGCTCTGATTTGGCACCAAAGATTATTAGGAGGCATTTTAGAAAAGAATATGCATTCAAAGAAACATTCAGATTGATTGCATCCAAATGCATGATAAATAAAAATCAGAAAATGCTGGATAAACACAGCAGGTCTGGTAGCATCTGTGGAGAGAGAAACAGAGTTCACATTTTGAGTCCGAATGACTCCTCTTCAGAGGTCATGTTTGCATTTACAGCTGTCTAACGTGGCAAAGGAAATGAGTTTGTTTATTAGCGTGAGGAGCAGTGGCGTGCTGCCCCTGTGTCTATTAATATGGAAGGAAACCCCTATCCTGATGCATTCAGCCTACCCTTTTCTGGTTGATTTCAATCCCACAGTCATACCTCATCATCCCCTTCAATTTAAATGATAAGCCTTGCAATTTGGCACCTGAAGTCTTGATGATTCATACTCCCACTGAGTGTCCACTTCATTCTGAATCATCATTATATTTCTTTCATTGCTAGGTTCAGTTGTTGACGTGAATAGCTCTGGTAGTACACAATGGCTGATTTCACATGTTGCTCTTGTATTGAGAGATGAGTCCAAAATCTACTATTGGATGAACAATTCAGGGTAGATATTTCTGCTACACTTGAAGCTCAAATTAACTCTGTTATATTCCAAAAAGCCTGTTTGTCAAGGAAAGAACTGGAGCTGATCTTAACACACTTTTTAATATTTATTTATAGCGTTGCACATTGCAAGTATACACCTCCTAACCCAACAACCATAGTATCAGTCTATGTGTATTTATAGTAATTCAAGTGAATCACCTGTTAATGTCCACTACCGATATACAATTAACTGATTCCCTGCTCTTTTTATAGGGGTGGCATGGTGGCACAGTGGTTAGCACTGCTGCCTCACAGCACCAGGGACATGGGTTCAAATCCCATGTCCCTGGTCGAATCCAGGGTCATTGTCTGTGTGGAGCTTGCACGTTCTCCCCGTGTCTGCATGGGTTTCCTCCAGGTGCTCTAGTTTCCTCCCACGGTCTGAAAGACGTGCTGGTTAGATGCATTGGCCCGGACAGGCGCCAGAATGTGGCGACTAGGAGATTTTCACAACTTGATTGCAGTGTTAATGTAAGCCTTACTTGTGACTAATAAATAAACTTTAAAAAAAATAGAGTTAATATGTTCAACCAAAGTTTCAAAACAAATTAAATCAAAGAACTTCAAATCTGTACATTGTCAGACAGCCCTCCTCCAGTATCCCTAACAATTTATTTAGTTTTGTTAAGTGAGCAGATGTTGATGACTTGCATCCACTGATTTAATTTTTGTGATTTCCTTTCTCTCCAGCATTTGTTTCAACCCAGCAAGGTCAATCCATAACCTTTCCTCACTCACGTTTTTTGCAAAGTGTACATTATCCCAAATGAACGATTACTTACGAACATTCAGTTGGTATACTATCTTCAGTAAACCACCTCTAAAGAATCCCATTTAAAATATTTGACAAATAGAATCCTTTATCAACTGCATCCACAAAGCCAGTGTTTCAACAGCCACAGTACTTTTAACAACACTATTTTATTTGCTTAGCTTTCCAAGCTGAAGGACAACAGGTGGGATTTTATGGCCTCGCTTGAGTGAGACCGGAAATTCCCACCAAGGTCAATGGACATTTCCATTGTTCACCCCTCGCCCGCTCCGGTTCCATGGTGGGCAGGGTGGTAGAATTCCAGTGAACATTTCTAATTTCCTCCCAGCATAAATATTATGAAACCAGCTGCAATAGAATACCCATCAGGAGGATTATAATGTCAAACATTACCAAAAATGATTAGTTTCATGGTCATTAGATCACATAAAGATGGAAACTTATGCTTTTCTCAAGATTTTATTTTAGTGTTTTATTCATCCTTAAAGCATTCTCAGTTTTAGAGTGCTTCATTCTAGTATTCAACTCCAAAATCAGCATCTGGCCTAGTCCGAGTGCCAACCAGTTTAACTAACCAATCAAGCTTCGCAAATACTGGGCGAAAGCTTGAGCCCCAGTTCACCATCTGCAAGCACGCTGGTGAGGGCTCAAGATATGGAAGTTGCAGTTCTCGTCAGCGACTTCAGATCTTCCCCGTCCCCACCCAGAAGCATCATCAGGTTCATGCCCATAGCCGGTGTGAACCTACTTTGCATGCATTTCCATACTACTAACCAACCTTCTCCACTGTATCTTGACCCCCTGCTAGTTATTGACACCACGCTGATGTGACGTTGTGTTGGCATGGTTTACAACAGGTTCACACAGACATGAACCTGTCGTGGGGGTCTTGCCGGGGCGGAAAGTTAAGCATAGCCCCTAGGGAAGAGGAACATGCCAGGCAGTGCCCTGGCAATGCCCCTTGGCACAAGTTGGCACTGCCAGGGTGCAGAGAGCCCCTGGCACCACAGTGGTGGGGTGGGAGGGGAGCTCTGAGCAGTCTTGTCAGCATGTTTAAGTCCCACCCACCTCTATGATAGCATGACTCAAGCCCCTTGATTTTTTTTTTGGCAGAGTGTGGTAGAATCTGGAGAGCCTCGAGCCAGTGTGTGATTCAATGTGAATTTGATTCCCACAGCTGAGATAGACCTGTGTCCTGCCATCACACCCTGCCGCTGAGAGTTGGAAAACCATCACTGCCAGATAAAATAGCTCAGGATGAAACCTCAGTAGACAGTGAGCCCAGGAACTACCTTCAGGCAGAGCACACATAAACCAATGAAGGAATTTATTCACGCTACAAGCCTCCACTTGCATGTCTCTGTCTGTCAGGACTCCTAAAGTGAGATTGCTCTCTTGCATTATCCATTGGGCATTCTCTGGTATGTGATAATTTTCTGACGCAAGGGCCACTTTAGGACAGACCTTTTGTGAATGCACTTTCTTATTATCCACTTCTTCACCCATTCTGTTGGTGGATAGACTTCACTTCTCAGCCATCATCCTGAACATTCAACCAATATCTCAACTTGCTTTCTATAGGATTTGCTGCACGTCCCATAATTGTCACATCCCTCCATTCAGTTGCCCCTCTGGAATAAGTCACCTGAGTAACCTCCATGAGAAATAGCCTTTGAACATGATAGCTTTGAGCACAAATTACAAGTTGTCTCATTTACTTTTATCAGCTAGTTCAATCCAAGATTTTGTAATCAATTCTGATTAATCATGAGGAATGGACCTTAACAGTTTGGCCGCCATGTTTGATAGGTTGTGATGGTAAGACCTATTACCTGTTACCTCAAGGGCCTTTCCATTCACTATAACCCTCCCTTTTATATTAAAACATATTTCCTGAATTAAATTCTCCCTTAGTTGGTCTTATATAATGCGTCGGTGCTCTCTAAATCTTCTCTGTGACATGGGCCTTGATGAAAGTTTGTTTCCTCTACATTAAAATATGCAGAAAAACATGAACCAATTATGTACCTTCTGCTTCTGGAGCAGGAGGACTATTGCGAACATAAAGGCAACCTGGGATTTCAGCCATAGACTAATTGATGAGAATGTACCTTCCATCTGCAGTTGCCAACTTGCAGTTTGGTTGATTTGGTAGGAATTCATCAATCACCACATGATTCCTTTTAAAGGAGTAATTGCTGGAAGGACTTTCAACTGCAATATTCATGGCAATGATCGTCATGTTTTCATCCATGTCCCTGAACCATCAAATCCCCTCCATTATCAGTCAGAACTTGGCTAGTGCTCAAGTCTGCTCCCTATATATTTCTCCATTATTTTGTCTACAATCAGACTAAATCAAATGCGAAACAGTCAGTTTTGTCCCAACTGGGTAAACTGCAGATCCACTTACTTTTCAAAAATAATTGCCTTATCATGTTCCATGTTAAGTTTCATTTGAGCTTTTTACATTGTTTTACTCAGCAGCTTAGGTAACCCACTAGAATCTACAACAAATAGCTTACTCCAGCTTTATTACATGGAAGTGCAACTTTCTTTAGTGACTTCAGAGTGCTAACATCAGCAAAAGTAAAGCAAGTAATACTTTATATTCCTTAACTCAGTATCGATCCTCATTATTTAGTGAATCACAATAACATTTCAATCAATCTACTCCACAATACTAAGGAAGTGTAAGTACTATCTGATATGGCACAGTTAAACAATAATGTGACAAACATATTCTTCATAGGAACATAGGAAATAGAAGCAGATGTAGGCAATTCAGCCCTTCAAGCCAGCTCCGCCATTCAATCAGATCATGGCTGATCTCTCCCTGGTCTCAGATCCACCTCCCTACCTGTTCCCCATGTCCCTTTAACCTGTTTTTTAAAATCAGAAATATATTTGTCTCCTTTTTGAAACCATTTAATGATTCAAACTCCACCGCGCTATGGGACAGCGAGTTCCACAAATTCACCACCCTCACAGGATTGAAACTCTTTGCGACCAGTATAATTTGTTTGGAATTATCATTACTTACTTCCTCCTTTTCAGAATTCACAACATAAGAAATGGTAAGGACTGGATGCTTAATATCGACAGAAAAAATTGTTCAGAAAAAATCAAAAAGGAGTGGTGGCAGTGCTGATTAGGGAAGATATTGTATTGTTGGAAAGTAGGGAGGATGTACTTGAGAGGGCAAGGACAGGATCCATTTGATTAGAATCGAGAAACAAAAATTTGTATGATCACTGAGGGTATTTTACAGGCCTCTAAATAATGAGACAGAGAAAGAGGAGCAAATGTGCAAGAACTGCAGAGACAATATTGGTGGACTTCAATTACCTATATATAGATTGAGATAATGCTAAAATAAAGGATGAGAAAGGGGAGAAAGTTCTCAAGTGTGCTCAGGAGAACTTACTTGCCTGTTTGTTCTCAGTCCAACTAGGAAATAGGCATTACTCAATTTGGTGCTGGGGAATGAGTTGGGCCAAGTATCTGAGAGAACACCTTGGTGAGGGCAGTCGTTATGTTATAAAGTTTAGATTGGTAATGGAGAAGAGCAAAGAACAATCTAAAATAGAACTTCTAAGTGGGAAGAAGGTGAATTTCAATGAGACAATGCGCCAAGGTGTAATGGAACCAAAGTTTGACAGGAGAAACAAGATGTAATGGAACAAAGGGTGATATTTATGGTAAAGATCTTTCAGGTACAGGCTAGATACTTCCCATAAGGCAGAGAAACCAAAGGTAGGGCTCCTTAGATTGTGAGGGCAATAGAGTATATGATAAAAAAGAGGGTATATGATGCATGCAGGGAATTCTTCAAGTGAGAACCTGGCTAAATACAATAATTTGAGAGGTGAAGTGAAGAGGAAACTAAGACAGACAGAGAAAATGAGAATACGATAACATAAAAGGAAACCCCAAATTTATCAATTGACATGTAAATGGTAAAAATAAAAAGCATGGTGGGTCCTATCAGGGACAAAGAAGGGAATATGTGTCGAGAGGTGCAAGGCCAGGCTAGGATTCTTAATGAATATTTTGTTTTGAAGTTTACTAAATAAGAGGGCACTAACAAAATATTGGTATGATAATGGAGGAGGTGAAAATTGATAGGCAAGATATACTGGAAAGGCTAGCTATGCTCAAGATGGACAAGTCACTTGGTCCAGATGGCTTGCATCCCAGGTTGCTAAAGGGAGTGGAGATAAAGATAATGGAAGGGCTTGCTTTTGAGGAAATTGAGAGTCTTGATATTTCTCTTTTGTAATACATTGTCATATTGTTGTATACCATGAAACAAACTTGTATAGGTGTCACTGGTTTAATTGGAGATAGTGGACTGCCAAAGTCAAACTATCAATAGGGGAGGTGAGAAGGTTGTGCAAGAAGTTGATGAGGTGGCACATCAAAAGATTGTGGAAAATAAAAGCTCATAGTGTAGGGGTAACATGTGAGCTAAGATTGAAGATTGGTTAGCTAACAGGAAACAGAGGGTAAACCATAAATAGGTCTTTCTCTGGTTGGTAAAATGTCATGGATAGTGTGCCGTAGGGATCAATGTTGGGATTTGAACTTTTTACTATTTATGTAAATGACTTGGATGAAGGGACCAAAGGTATAGTTGCTAAATTTGTTGATGACACAAAAATAGAAAGTAAGTTGCGGAGAGGACATAAGCAGGGAACATAGGTTAAGAGAGCGGACAAAGATTTGGCAAGTAGAGAACAATGTGGGAAAATCTGCAATTGGACAAGGATGAGTGCTGTCCTACGGGCAGGGTGCTAAATTGGGGGAAGGCTAACTATAGCCGGATTAGGCAGGAATTGGTGGATGTTGATTGGGAGAGGATGTTCGAGGGTAAGTCCGCGTCTGGCATGTGGGAGTCTTTTAAGGAACTATTGATAAGGCTGCAGGATAGGCATGTGCCTGTAAAAAGGAAAGATAGGAAAGGTAGGATTCGAGAGCCGTGGATAACCAGGGAAATTGAGGATCTGATTAAAATGAAAAGGGAGGCGTACGTTAAGTCCAGGCAACTGAAAACAGATGGAGCTCTGGAGGAATACAGAGAGAGTAGGAAAGAACTCAAACGGGGAGTTAGAAGGGCAAAAAGAGGTCACGAAATGTTCTTGGCAGGCAGGATTAAGGAGAATCCTAAGGCATTCTATTCATACGTTAGGAACAAAAGAGTTGTCAGGGAGAAAATCGGACCTCTCAGGGACAAAGGAGGGGAATTATGCTTAGAACCCAAGGGAATAGGGGAGATCCTAAATGAATACTTTGCATCGGTATTCACGAAGGAGAGGGGCGTGTTAACCGGGAGTGTCTCGGAGGGAGGTGTTGACCCGTTAGAGAAAATCTCCATTACAAGAGAGGAAGTGTTAGGTATTTTAGGGAACATTAAAACTGACAAAGCCCCAGGCCCTGATGGCATCTATCCTCGACTGCTCAGGGAGACGAGAGATGAAATTGCTGGGCCTCTAACGGAAATCTTTGTCGCTTCTTTGGACACGGGTGAGGTCCCTGAGGATTGGAGGATAGCGAATGTGGTCCCGTTGTTTAAGAAGGGTAGCAGGGATAACCCAGGAAATTATAGGCAGGTGAGCTTAACGTCCGTGGTAGGGAAGTTGTTGGAGAGGATTCTTAGAGACAGGATGTATGTGCATTTAGAACGGAACAATCTCATTAGTGACAGACAGCATGGTTTTGTAAGAGGGAGGTCGTGCCTTACAAATTTGGTGGAGTTTTTTGAGGAAGTGACAAAAACGGTTGATGAAGGAAGGGCCGTGGATGTCATCTATATGGATTTCAGTAAGGCATTTGACAAAGTCCCACATGGCAGGTTGGTTAAGAAGGTTAAGGCTCATGGGATACAAGGAGAAGTGGCTAGATGGGTGGAGAACTGGCTTGGCCATAGGAGACAGAGGGTAGTGGTTGAAGGGTCTTTTTCCGGTTGGAGGTCTGTGACCAGTGGTGTTCCACAGGGCTCTGTACTGGGGCCTCTGCTATTTGTGATATATATAAATGATTTGGAAGAAGGTGTAACTGGTGTAATCAGCAAGTTTGCGGATGACACGAAGATGGCTGGACTTGCGGATAGCGAAGAGCATTGTCGGGCAATACAGCAGGATATAGATAGGCTGGAAAATTGGGCGGAGAGGTGGCAGATGGAGTTTAATCCGGATAAATGCGAAGTGATGCATTTTGGAAGAAATAATGTAGGGAGGAGTTATACAATAAATGGCAGAGTCATCAGGAGTATAAAAACACAGAGGGACCTAGGTGTGCAAGTCCACAAATCCTTGAAGGTGGCAACACAGGTGGAGAAGGTGGTGAAGAAGGCATATGGTATGCTTGCCTTTATAGGACGGGGTATAGAGTATAAAAGCTGGAGTCTGATGATGCAGCTGTATAGAACGCTGGTTAGGCCACATTTGGAGTACTGCGTCCAGTTCTGGTCGCTGCACTACCAGAAGGACGTGGAGGCGTTAGAGAGAGTGCAGAGAAGGTTTACCAGGATATTGCCTGGTATGGAGGGTCTTAGCTATGAGGAGAGATTGGGTAAACTGGGGTTGTTCTCCCTGGAAAGATGGAGAATGAGGGGAGATCTAATAGAGGTGTACAAGATTATGAAGGGGATAGATAGGGTGAACAGTGGGAAGCTTTTTCCCAGGTCGGAGGTGACGATCACGAGGGGTCACGGGCTCAAGGTGAGAGAGGCGAAGTATAACTCAGATATCAGAGGGATGTTTTTTACACAGAGGGTGGTGGGGGCCTGGAATGCGCTGCCAAGTAGGGTGGTGGAGGCAGGCACGCTGACATCGTTTAAGACTTACCTGGATAGTCACATTAGCAGCCTGGGAATGGAGGGATACAAACGATTGGTCTAGTTGGACCAAGGAGCGGCACAGGCTTGGAGGGCTGAAGGGCCTGTTTCCTGTGCTGTACAGTTCTTGTTCTTTGTCCATTTTGACAGAAAGAATAAAAAACTTATTATCTAAATGGTGAGAGATTGCAGAGCTCCGAGGTTCAGAGGAACATGGGTGTCCTAGAAGAGAACGAATCACAAAAGGCTAGTATGCAAGTACAGCAAGTAATTAGGAAAGCTAATATAATATTATTGTTTATTGCCAGGAATAGATGGTTTGTCTTATGATGAAAAATTGAACAGGTCAGGCTTCTATCTGCTGGGGTTTTGAAGAGTAAGAGTCAACTTGATTGAAACAGATAAGATCCTGAGGGTTCTTGAAAGGATGGATGTAGAGAGGATGTTTCCTTTTGTGGGAGAATCTAGAATTAGGAATCACTGTTTAAAAATAAAGTGTTGCCCATTTCAGACAAAGAGAAGTTTAATTTCTCTCAGAGGGTTGAAAATCTTTGGAACTCCCTTCCACAAAAGGCAGTCCAAGCAGAGTCTTTGAATGTCTTCTGGGCAGAAGTAGATAGGTTCTTGATAAACAGAGGGTGAAAGGTTATCAAGGGTAGGCAGTAGGTTTACAGTCAGATCAGCCATGACCTTACTGAATTGTGGAGCAGATTGGAAGGGCCAAGTGGCCTACTCCTGCTCCGAACTTGTATGTTCACATGTAAAAGAATGCTGGAAAAAATATGCATGACTTCTCTCCCTGGTGAACCTTGTGCCTGAAAGAGAGCCCTGAATTTAAAATACAGATTCCCTCTCAATGAAGACAAGTTGTTGTTGTACTAGGGTAAAATGTGCTGGGAAAATCCCTTCTTATCTTTCACAAATGTGATGCAACAATGGAGGCTTTTGGTACTTCTTCCTACCTCCGATATAAAGGTATGCCAAACTTCTTTCCAGGAAGATGTGTCACTTGAAAGCAGAGGGAAATGAGATGCTGCTGTGTGTTATTTCTTTTCTCAATCAGCTTTGTGCATTCACAATGTTCTGGCAAGGGAAACGTGTGGACAGCAATTATTAAGGAATGAAATGCAGTAGTTTTGAGTTTGTTAAGGGCTCTTGACTTCCTCTTATTTGACAGCATTGCATTCAATGGAGGAGAGAATCCAGCAAGCAGTGGAGACTGTGAATGATGGCGTGGAGGAAATGAAAATGGACTTGAAGGACATCAAACGTATAATTGAGTCATGTGAGTGCAGCAGAGAGAAAGGTTCTGCAACAGATTGACGGGTGAATAGCAGGAAAATGATAATTGATGATGTGGATATATGAACTCCATCCTTGGGTGCTGCTCCTCCATTTTCTATACCTCTGTTACTGCCCTTGGGCAAGCAGAATAGTGTTTTGGGCCTGGACACTGACTTTTCAACTGTATGACCTAGGTTCATATTCAACCCAGATTGATGGGAGGAAAGTTTTCTCTCCCTGATGGGGGCTATAATTAGTGAATCTGAGCAGCCCCAATCCAATGGTCACAGGCACTAAATTGGTAATTCAAACAGAGAAGCCTAAGGATGACTGATCTGGGAAATCGGGAGTGGACTTCTAAAGCTTGGTTTGTTTGGGGCAGAGTAGAGGGAGCAGTCTTCTGTCTCTAACGGATCCTGACCTAGGAGTGCTTGACTGAAATTTGCAAAAATATAACAAAAAAATAGTATTTTTCTTGTATTTACCCAGAAATGTTTCTCTTCTTCCCTTCCAGACAATGAGAAGCCTTCTGTCCACCCAGTCCAGGAGATTTTGGAATTAAAACCAGAGGACATCGAAGTGGAAAACAAACCTTTCATGACTACTGCCAATTCCAAATATTACAAAGGAATGTTGCATAAATTCCCAGTGGCCATTAAACGTTTCCTTAATGTTGGATTGTTTGATGTGGAGTGAGTATGGATTGTACAGTCTCTGAACTCAGCTCATTCCCTATTTACCGCATTAAAACAGCGATTCATGTTTTACCATTGTTCCTCCCCCTGCAGGGAAATTCGCAAATGTTTTCACAAAGAGGCTGAAACCATGAAGCATTTTGAATCACCAAACATTGTGCGAATTTATGGAATCTGCATTAATAAGCATGGTAAGTTACTTCTAGGCATGAATTTAATAGAAAAGAAAGAGTTGCATTCATATAGAGCCCTGCATAACCTGAGGACACCCCAAAGCACTTTACAGCCAATAAAGTATTTTTGAAATGTAGATACTGCTGTAATATAGGAAATTTAAATACAAGCTACTTTCTATTTTATTCCTGTTCCTTGCTGTCCGTTTCCAACTGATCATCGTGTTAAATAAATGCAAAATACTGCGGATGTTGGAATCTGAAACAAAAACAGGAAATACTGGAAAATCTCAGCAGGTTTGACAGCATCTGTGGAGAGGGTCATCCAGTTATATTTTGCCAGCCAGAGAAGGACCCATTTATCCCAACCCTTTGCTTTCTATCAATCAGCCAATCCTCAATCCAATCTAGTACTCTACCTCCAATCCCCTTCAATCTCACCTTCTGGATCAGTCTTTTATGTGGCACCTTGTCAAATGCCTTCTGGAAGTCCAGATATACCACATCCATAGGTTTCCCACTATCCACCTTGCTGGTTATGTCCTCAAAGAACTCAAGCAAATTTGTCAAGCATGACTTATCCCTTCCTACAACTTTGCTGACAATGGTGGATTGTGCTTTGTCTTTCCAAATGCTCATTCATCTCCTCCTTAATGATTGATTCCAGCAATGTTCCCACCACAGAGGTCAAGGTAACCGGCCTATAGTTTCCTACTTTTTGCCTCACTTCCTTTTTGAATAGGGGCTTCATATTAGTGTTTTTTTTCAATCCACCAGGACCTTTCCAGAATCCAAGGAATTTTGAATATCACAACCAATGCATCCACTATCTCTGTTGCCACCTCTTTTAATACTCTTGGATGTAGGCCATCAGGTCCCAGAAACATATTAGCCTTTAATCCCATTAGTTTATTCAATACTTTCTCCCTAGTGATGGTTATTGCACCAAGTTCCTCTGCACTTTCTACAGTTTTTGGAGAATCTTCATTATTCTCTATCATGAAGACTGAGACAAAATATTGGTTTTGTGTCTCCACCATCTCTGTGTTCCCCATTAATACCTCACCAGTATTGTCCTCTAAAGGGCCAAGATTTACTTTAGCTATTTTCTTCCTCTTTATCTAATTATAGAAGCTTTTGGTATCTGTGTTTATGTTTTCTGATAGTTTATTTTCGTAGTTCATCTTAGCTCTTTTGATTCTATTTTTAGTAGCCTTTTGCTGAACCTTGAAGATCTCCCAATCCAGGAATTCTCCCAGTTTACCACAAGCTTTTGCAGTTTGGTATGCCCTAGGTTTTGCCTTTATGTCCTCTTTGACTTCCTTGTCTAGTCATGGAACGATTTTCTTTCTTTTACAATTTATTTTCCTCTCAGGAATATACTTCGAGAGGTATTCAATATCTCCCTGAACATTTGCCATTGTTCAACTCTGCTGCCCTCAATTATTTGTGCCCAGTTTACTTGGGCCAACTCTTTCCTCAGACCTGTATAATGATCCCGGTCCAATGCTAAAACTCTAGTATGGCATTCTGTCTTCTCTTGCTCAACCAGAATCTGAAATTCTGGCAGGATGTGATCACTCTTTCCAAGAGAATCTTTAAAAACAAGACTATTTATCAACCCTTCTTCATTACAAAATACATTGTCCTGTTTAGCGGCCAGTTTGACTATGAATGGGCAGTGGGGTATTGCTTTGAAACAGAATTGGCCCCCTGGCATGGTTGGTAAATGTGCTACCCGATATGGGTACTGAACCATTGTGCAACTCTGCTGAGTTAACTTGGTGGCCTCAATACTGGCCTTAGTGTTCCGTGTTGGGAAGGAGATTGAAGACAGCCAGGATTCCCATTCCTGTTCCAATGACTGCAGCTGGAAGGTATGTTTATTTATGTTTATTGACAACAGGATTGGGTAGGTATGTGATGCTCCCCATGGTTAAATAGTATTGCGAAGTTCAGTAGAGTAATTGTAGATTGGTAATTGTAAAATGCTGGGGAGAAAGCGTAGCATGGTCCCTTTAAAAAGATGATGCTTTGAAAGTTAAAAAAATGCAAGTACATAGGGAGCCCCAAACGGAGACATTTGTATCAAAAGGCCAAGCAGCAGTTTTTACCAAGACAATGGGCTTTTAAATTTAGCCAATTTGAATCAGGCACTTAGATACCAAGAATCTATTAAATTTAAATCTGATGATTTTGACAACCTAAGACCAATCCTATTATAGGAAATATTGATATGTCACCATGAGTATAAAAGGGGGACAGTAGGACAAAAAGAGAGAGCAACTGCCACCTGCCAGAGATAACTACTCACAGCTCAGAGAGAGAGAATCGCTGGCTCTCATTGCTGCATCTATGTCTTAGCGAAAGCACCATCTAGATAGCAAAGGTACCAAAGAAGAAAGAAGTTCCAGACAGAAGAATCAATAGAGAAGGCCCAAAATATTCCGGAAGACACAAAACCTGGTTGTAATTTAGAGTGTGACTAAATTCTATTTTTGTTAGTGAGTGGGAATTATATTTATTGGAACAACATACTACTGGAATCTTGCTTTATTCAGGAATAGCTGATAGAAGGGATTTATTCGGTTTGTTAATAGTTTAGTTAATTTATTCATTGTTAGTTAGATAAATAAATTGTTATGTGTTGATTTTAGAGAGAGTGTCAGAGATTTATTTTCTATTTAACAAAAGAACAAAGAACAGTACAGCACAGGAAACAGGCCCTTCGGCCCTCCAAGCCTGTGCCGCTCCTTGGTCCAGCTAGACCAATCGTTTGTATCCCTCCATTCCCAGGCTATCCAGGTAAGCCTTAAACGATGTCAGCGTGCCTGCCTCCACCACCCTACTTGGCAGCGCATTCCAGGCCCCCACCACCCTCTGTGTAAAAAAACATCCCTCTAATATCTGAGTTATACTTCGTCCCTCTCACCTTGAGCCCGTGACCCCTCGTGAACGTCACTTCTGATCTGGGAAAAAGCTTCCCACTGTTCACCCTATCTATACCCTTCATAATTTTGTACACCTCTATTAGATCTCCCCTCATTCTCCGTCTTTCCAGGGAGAACAACCCCAGTTTACCCAATCTCTCCTCATAGCTAAGACCCACCATACCAGGCAACATCCTGGTAAACCTTCGCTGCACTCTCTCTAACGCCTCCACGTCCTTCTGGTAGTGCGGCGACCAGAACTGGACGCAGTACTCCAAATGTGGCCTAACCAGCGTTCTATACAGCTGCATCATCAGACTCCAGCTTTTATACTCTATACCCCGTCCTATAAAGGCAAGCATATGCCTTCTTCACCACCTTCTCCACCTGTGTTGCCACCTTCAAGGATTTGTGGACTTGCACACCTAGGTCCCTCTGTGTTTCTATACTCCTGATGACTCTGCCATTTATTGTATAACTCCTCCCTACATTATTTCTTCCAAAATGCATCACTTCGCATTTATCCGGATTAAACTCCATCTGCCACCTCTCCGCCCAATTTTCCAGCCCATCTATATCCTGCTGTATTGCCCGACAATGCTCTAGAAGTTGCTGAAAAGCAGGTCACACCACTTCACACACATTGTTTACAGATTATAAGGTGAGGTACTCCTCTTTGGGTGTTTCGGTGTTAGTTCTCAGACAGGGGATCATCCTCCGCTTTATAACAATAGCCTGCAGTCAATTAATATTGAGGCCAAAGCATGATAAATGGCCAATAGAACGAGGTTCTGGACAACAGCAGGTAAGAGAGCACAACAGGATCGGTATTGTTAAGAGAGCAGGAAAGGAAAGCATTGTGACATTTCAGTGTTCGGGGTATGTTTGCCTCTAAATCAGAAGATCATGGGTTCATGTCCCATGTTAGAGGCTAGAGCAGCAAAGTCTAGGTGAAATTGCAGGTGAGTACAAGGGGTGTGCTGCACTGGCAGAGTTGCAGTCTTTCAGATGAGATCTGAAAACAAGGCCCTCAGAGGACCCCATGGCACTATTCAAAGAACAGCAAGACATTTCTCCCCAGAGACTGGCCAATATTTATTAACCAGCATCACTAAAAACAAATTATTTGGTAACTTATTGCAATGCTGCTTCTGGCACATTGCGGTATACAAATTGGCTGCAATGTGTCCTACATTATCCTACTACACTGCAAAAGTAATTAATTGGCTGCAAAGCACTTTTGGATTCTTTGATGTTGTGAAAGGCGTTATAAATGTATTTTTTTCTTTTCTTCCTTTACACTGGGAGGACTTGTTAGTGGGAAATAGTGGCTGACAATTTAACTAGAATAAGATGTGGCAACATCAAGTAGCAAGCTCCCACTGCCCTACTTCTTCTAACATTTCTTGTGCTGAAAGAACAGTAAAATAGATTATCCTTCCCACCTGATCCCAGTAAGCAGCACCAGCCAGCGCATACCTCTCTCAACTGACATTCTATATCATGCTTGCACTTACCTCTTTGGTAAGCTGTGATCTTAGCATGAGCAGGATGCACAAAGACAGTTTGCAGGATTAATAATGGGAAATAAGGAAATGGCGGTTGCATTTAACAGATATTTTGGCCGTGATCTTCCGGCTGCATCGCGCCTGGTGCAGAACACGTTCGAGTGGGACCAGAGAATCGCGGGTGAGTAGTTTAGCACATTCTGCGCCATTGCCAAACCTCACCAGTATCTTCCCACCGCTCCCAGATGTAATTGTTTCCTGCCCGGTAAGGGCGAGAACCAGATCAGCATATTTAAATAAGTATTTAAAAATTTGACAGAGCTGCTGTAAATTTTGAAACTTTTTGGAGTAAATAAAGAGAAAATGTTTCCAGTGACAGGCGGGTTGGTAACCAAAGGGCATAGATTTAACATAATTGGCAAAAGAATTATAGACGACATGCAGAAAAAAATGTGCTGCTGTTTGTTACAATCTGGAAAGCGCTGCCTGAAAGGATGGTGGAAACAGATTCCATGGAGAATTGGATAAATACACAAAAAGGGCATTTTTATGGGTTCCAGAGATAGAGAGGGGCAGTGAAAATAAATGGATAACATTTTTATAGATCTGCCACTGGTTCCATGGACTGAATGGCTTCCTTCTGTGCTATATCATTCTATGATTCTCTTATTCTCCTCTGCTGTCCAGTCTGTTCCACTATCTGACTCAAATCTGCTGTACAATCTGTCTCATTGTTTGACTCTTCATCTTCTGTCCATTTTGGCTGGAAAAACAAAAGGGCAAATTAGTATTTAACTGGGAAACAGATTCAAAAGGCGTCTGTACAGAGGGATCTGAATATCCTTGTGCATGAGTATCAGAAAGTGGGTATGCAGGTGCAGAATGTTGTAATGATGTGGAGATGCCGGCGTTGGACTGGGGTGGGCACAGTAAGAAGTCTCACAACACCAGGTTAAAGTCCAACAGGTTTATTTGGTATCATGAGCTTTCGGAGCGCTGCTCCTTCATCAGGTGAGTGGAGCAGTGCTTTGAGCAGACAAACACCAGAGTTGTTACTTCAATAGCTTTATCCAGGCTGGAAGAAATTATTCCATCTTTCCTGGCTTAAGATGCCTGAAAGCAGTTCCACTCACCTGATGAAGGAGCAGTGCTCCAAAAGCTCGTGACACCAAATAAACCTGTTGGACTTTAACCTGATGTTGTGAGACTTCTTAGAATGTTATAAGGCAGGCAAATGGAATCTTGACATTTATTACAAAAGATCTAAAGTATAAAAGTGTTGTTACAATTGTATAAGGCATTGGTGAGACCACACTTGGTATTGTGCTCCGTTTTGGTCACCTTCTTTGAGGAAGGATGTGGTGGCACTGGAGGCACCAGAAGAGGTTCACGAGATTGATTCTAGGTTTGAAGGAGCTGTTGTGTGAGGAGCGGTTGAATAGCTTGGGCTTGTACTTGCTGGAGTACAGAAGAATGAGGGGGAATTTGATTGAGGTATATAAAAAAGCTCAACGGGATTGATAAAGTAAATGTTAACCAAATGTTCCCCCTTCTAGAACAGTCTAGGATAGGAGGTCATACTTGTAGAGTAAGAGGGGGGAGGTTCAAGACAGAGATGAGGAGAAGCTACTTCTCACAGAGGGTTGTGAATCTATGGAACTCACTGCCCCAGAGTGCAGTGGATGCAGAATCTATCAATGGATTCAAGAAAGAGATCGATAAATATTTGATCAAAAGCGGAATAAAGGACTATGGGGAAAAGGCAGGGAAGTGGAGTTAGGATGAGATGGAGATCAGCCATGATCATATAGAATTGCAGGATGGGCTCAAAGGGCTGAATTACCTAATCTCGCTCCTAATTCCTGTTCCTATGTTTAATCCCTCTCACTGTTGGTTAGTTGAGTGACAAATTACTGGTATATGGAGTACTGATGCTTAAAAATAAATTTGTGAGCAGTTTACTTTTTGCCTTATAGAAACTGAGTGAGAGCACAGCCCTTCACCTGCCCCATCTGTGTTGGGTCTCAACCTAGATATGAAGGTAAAGGGAACAAGTTTGCAGGCACTTTTTTTTTTTACACAGTTGAGTGGAGTTGGCAGCCAACCCCATTGACTACATACACAATTTTATCCAAAGACAGGAATAAGATAACTGCCTTCAGGCATCTTAAGCCAGAAAAGATGGAATCATTTCTTCCAGCCTGGATAAACCTATTGAAGAAATGACTCTGGTGTTTGTCTGCTCAAAGCACTGCTC
Organism: Mustelus asterias; assembly: GCF_964213995.1. NCBI lineage: Eukaryota > Metazoa > Chordata > Chondrichthyes > Carcharhiniformes > Triakidae > Mustelus > Mustelus asterias. The sequence goes on along the minus strand of NC_135804.1, from coordinate 57,076,928 downwards.
CAGATCTGGATGCCAGTGTGCAGGAAACAAGATTGGCTCAGCAACAAAGCCTCGAGTTCCCGTTGCTGCAGATATGTTGTGAGACGGTACCACCTCCCCCACTCACCCCTGAACCCATCCCCACCAGTCTGTAAGGGTGATGCAACAAAGGAGCAATGGTTTTGGAGGAGGGTGGGGGCGGTGGCCAGTGGGAGCGGCCCAGCTCTTCCCAAGCTAGAGTACAAAATGCAAAACCAAAAGTGAATTAATCATGGATGCTGGAAATCTAAAATATAAATGGAAAATGCTGGAAATACTCAGCAGGTCTGGCTGAAGTTTGAGGGAAACAGAGTAAACATTTAAAAGTTGATGACCTTACATTATAAGGTATAAAATTATTGTGTTCCTTTGTCTCCTTCAAAGATTAGCATCCTGACAGGCGAAGGCCGCTTATGTTGGGTGAAGTGCCATGCTGGTATTGCTGTGCCTTCACAAGATTTTAGCACAGCTATTTTGTGCTAGCGGCGCACTGCCCAAGGCAAGCCCGCCAGGAGCTGTCAGTGCTAATTCACCAGCAAAGTCGCGTTCACATTCACATCAGCACTAGGACCTCAGCGAATCCTGGATTGATGGTCTTACAATTGGCCAACGTCCCACTCTTTCTCACAGGTACCAACCCGGTGTTCTTGATTGTGATGGAGTACTGCGAGCTGGGGTGCCTGCGCAAAGTACTGGAAGGAGAGCGGCAGCTTAGCTGGCAGACTCGCGTTCGCATGGCCCTGGATGCTGCCTGTGGCCTGTACAGGTAGACTGGTTTTGTCATAGTTAGGACATTGAGAGAATGCAGCTATAAGATTCTTGGGTTTCAGGTATAAAATCTTTCTAATTAATTTCTCAAAGTTCTGAATTCTTAATTTTTAATCACCACGGTCCTCAGTTGTGTCTGATTTAACGAGGTACGAATAACTAGTATTTTTGAATTGAATAGAATTCACTAAGCAAGATTTTACAAATACTTAACAGAAAACAATGAAGACAACATGAATGTTCCGCATCCGTCAAGTTCCAAGAATTCCTTGGGTATCACCAGCATAGGCAATGCGTCTTTTTTTCCTCCTATCTCGGAAGTGATGTTGAACTGTGTCCAGAAGGATCATGCCCCAGAAGCCATGGTAACACTGTGCCAACAAAGATTCCAATTTTCCAACTTTTACCCCACTTTTCATTATTCTGAAATCCCTATTTGGAAATAGTCCAAATTCATCTCTTGTATTGGCTTAAGGTGCGAATCATCTGATGTCAACCCAAGCCCTGTAATTAGAGTCATATAGGTTATAGACAAATGTTCCTCACTTTTCCCGTTACAAACAAATGCTACATCCTTTAGATACAGATCATCAATGTATAAATGTCACATCCTCTTGTCAATAGTACAATTGTAAACATTCACATCAACATACTCTAACCCATTCCCACCAATATTAAAACCATTAAAAACAAATGTTAAAAACACTTACTGTCACAATGTCAGAAAAGAAAGGAAAGTTTCCTTCTGATACAAATATACTACCCCACAGTTAATCAATTAAATCAATACATGGGTTTTGTTTAAAGGTTGTGTTATGGTCTGGCAGGTGACAACTACTACGCAAACCAAATCCCAAAGGGAAACTTGGCAAGCTTATCACAACTCTTTTTACTTTTGTATTTTGGCCACAAAAAGATAGGTGTACTGAAGTCAGAAGCCACAAACTCCAGTAACACTTCTTGAGAATTTTAAATATTAAATTAAAACATTTATTAACAAAAGAAGAGAAAACGTAAACACACAAGATTACATTTACAAAGTCAAAGTTAGTCTTACAGAACATTTCCCCAAAAAAGACATTTCTACATGGTTAGGTACACAAATAGACACACCTTTAGGCAATAATCCCTTATGTTTAACCCTAATAATTCCAGTAATTGTTGCAGCAAGGAAGATATGTCATGTGGCTTCTCGCTCACTCCCGTTCTGCTGCGGAAATTCAAGAAACTTTAAGACAAAACCCTGCTTTCTGATAAACTTTTCTGAGTTACCTTGAAAAGCTGCCTCACTTTGGGCTCTTCGCAATTTTTGTCCCAGCACAGAGCAGCACTCCAGCAGCTCTTACATGGCCACTCCCCACACAGCTCTCGCGTCTCTTCTTAAGTATTCTTATCTCTTTTATCTTGATTCAATTTTCCTTATCCTTCTTTGAACCTTCTTTCCAGAATATTATGTTCTCCCTATTCCCCACTTTCAGGTCAAATATCATCATCTGGAACTTGTGCCTGAAACAGTCATTAGATCCTTTGCAGATGCAAATTGTGGAAGATGGGGGTATGTTTAATGCCTGTTTGAGGACCCCTCTGTGACTCCAAGCCCCACATTAAATGCATAGGTTTCTGCCAGCCTCCACTGCTATTATATGTTGTGTATATTTAAATGGAAAGTCATGGGCTTGATGAACAAAGAGAATCTTTTCTTGTTACTTGATTCCTTGAGTTTGTAAGGCACACCTGGCCCCAGATGTTCCACCGAGTGCATCCAGCAGGGGCAATTCAATATACCTGCCCTGTGACGATTGAGCTGCAGAGAGGCAAGCAGCTGATGCTGAAGGGCCACACAACCAAAAGGTTGGAACCTCCATTCAATCGGATGCAGTGCTCTGTTGAGGAAGATGGTGGTGTTGTAATCACGCATTCTGTGGCAAATTGTGCTGCTCATCATGCCACTCATCATGGTAACTGGACAAAGATCCAAACCAGTTTTGGTGCTGAGCAGCTAACAAGTGATTATCCTGAGGCAAAGGAGATGGGATCTGTATGGGACTATGATGACTTCATGAAAACTCATGCAGTAATGGAAATTTGTCCGTCCTCCATATCAGACTTCATTTGGTTGGCCTGTAACTCTGGATAATGGACTTGGTTCACTAATAGAATCTGGAGAGGGAGACTTTTCACTGGGGGCTCAGATTCTTCCCACTAGGTCCCAGATAACCTTGAAGAACAATGTCTTGTAAGGTTATGGCCTGTTAGATTCCACCAGTAACCCTGCACAAACCAGGGGGAGCCCTAAAACTGTGCCTAATCTTTCTGGACATGGGTGTGGGGTCAATGTGTACACATGAAAAGTTCTCCAGGTGCAGGTTTCAGTGTCTTGGTTCAGAGATTCTCAAAACATGCTGATAAGTTTCAATATTGCCAAGGTACCTGGCAGGCCATCACCTACTGTTTCCCTTCTGCACCCTGGGCCCAGGACATTTGCCTTGTTGCTACACCCTTACAACATAGTATTTCAGCCCATGTACATTACAACCCTTTCTGATATTCAGTCCTTAGCCAGCTTCTGGCTTATTCTTAGGTCCTTGCAGTATAATAAAACATCTATAGCAACGCTCCAGTTCATAAAGGCTTGGTTATTCTTGCTTTTAGTAGGTTGAATGAAAGATCATTTGAGTGCGTGTGGTTTTCCAATAATGTATTTTGCTTTGTTACAGGATGCACCAATCAATTGAGAAGTTCAAACTTCACTGTTCTATTGACAGCACTAGATTCCTGGTTGACCATGGTCTGAGAGTAAAGGTTGGTTGATGATGAACATCTACCATTAATACTATAGTACAGTTTATTGGCTGATTCAAGAGTACCATGTAGACTGCAGAATTGGAACTAAATTCCCTCTACACTGGGTTTGCTCCCCTGATCCAGTTACTGTAGGTTCATCCCCGATGGTTTCAAATCTTTCTGAAGTTCTTGCTCTAATTTGTTACCATAACGGCGTCTTCCCAGCTGTGCAGAATATATTCCCAATCAAGTCTGGGTCCCTTTGCACAAGAAATGGCCCGTCCCTGTTGTGTCTGTGTCCACTCTCACTAAACCAGTCCCTCAGTGAGCTCATCAACAGCAGCTGCTTGAAGAGCTGACAGAAAGCCAGAAAAATGGAACGAAAGGAGCAAAAGGGAGATTCATTCTTTGGACTTTAAAAAAAAAATAAGACTAACATTCCCTCAATACTGCGCAGAACTGTCGGTCTTAATTATATGCTCAAGGCCTGGACAGGAATTTGAACCCATGCCTTTCTGATTCAGAGCAAAAAAAGACAAGAAAGGCAGACTGGCATTTGCTTAGCATCTTTCACAACTATCAGGTATTCCAAAGCACTCTCCAGCCAGTTAATTACTACTGTAGTGCAGCCATGCAGCTAATTAGTGCCAGGTAAACTCTCTCAAACAGCAATGAGATAATAACCAGGTAATCTATTTTGTGATATTGAGTGATTAACATTGACCAAAACACTGGAGATAATTCCCCACTTCTTCTTTGTAATATTGCCGTGGGATCATTTAATCCACCCGACTAGACAAATGGGGCCTCGGTTTAACATCTCACCTGAATGCCAGCACCTTGGACAGTCCTGCACTGGAGTGTCAGCGCAGATACTTGTGCTCAAGCTCTGGGGTGGGACCTGAACCTGGAAATTTATGACTCAGAGATGTGAGTGCCACTAATTGCAGTGAGATGGCAAGTAGGTCTGCTGCACAAGAGTTTTGATAAACAGTCCATACTAGAAAGGTTAACTCATCTACAGTGTTTTCTCCACAGGTGCTTGCGATTAGGCAAGAATTAGGGGGCATAAGTTGGGAACAGAAACTGTCAGGGAAAGGCACTAATGAAAAGTGGAACTTTTTCAAGGAACAAATACTGGGTGTCCTTGATAGGTATGTCCCTGTCAGGCAGGGAGGAAATGGCCGAGTGAGGGAACCATGGTTCACGAAAGAGGTGGAATGTCTTGTGAAAAGGAAGAGGGAAGCTTATGTAGGGATGAGGAAACAAGGTTCAGATGGCTCGATTGAGGGTTACAAGTTAGCAAGGAACGAGCTGAAAAAGGGGCTTAGGAGAGCTAGGAGGGGACATGAGAAGTCCTTGGTGGGTCGGATCAAGGAAAACCCCAAGGCTTTTTACTCTTATGTGAGGAATAAAAGAATGACCAGGGTGAGGTTAGGGCCGGTCAAGGACAGTAGTGGGAACTTGTGTATGGAGTCAGTAGAGATAGGAGGTGATGAATGAATACTTTTCTTCAGTGTTCACCAAGGAGAGGGGCCATGTTTTTGAGGAAGAGAAGGTGTTACAGGCTAATAGGCTGGAGGAAATAGATGTTCGGAGGGAGGATGTCCTGGCAGTTTTGAATAAACTGAAGGTCGATAAGTCCCCTGGGCCTGATGAAATATATCCTAGGATTCTTTGGGAGGCAAGGGATGAGATTGCAGAGCCTTTGGCTTTGATCTTTGGGTCCTCACTGTCCACGGGGATGGTGCCAGAGGACTGGAGAATGGCGAATGTTGTTCCTCTGTTTAAGAAAGGGAATAGAAATGACCCTGGTAATTATAGACCGGTTAGTCTTACTTCGGTGGTTGGTAAATTGATGGAAAAGGTCCTTAGGGATGGGATTTACGACCATTTAGAAAGATGCGGATTAATCCGGGATAGTCAGCACGGATTCGTGAAGGGCAAGTTGTGCCTCACAAATTTGATTGACTTTTTTGAGGAGGTAACTAAGTATGTTGATGAAGGTAGGGCAGTTGATGTCATATACATGAATTTTAGTAAGGCGTTTGATAAGGTCCCCCATGGTCGGCTTATGATGAAAGTGAGGAGGTATGGGATAGAGGGAAAGTTGGCCGATTGGATAGGTAACTGGCTGTCTGATCGAAGACAGAGGGTGGTGGTGGATGGAAAATTTTCGGATTGGAGGCAGGTTGCTAGCGGAGTGCCACAGGGATCAGTGCTTGGTCCTCTGCTCTTTGTGATTTTTATTAATGACTTAGAGGAGGGGGCTGAAGGGTGGATCAGTAAATTTGCTGATGACACCAAGATTGGTGGAGTAGTGGATGAGGTGGAGGGCTGTTGTAGGCTGCAAAGAGACATAGATAGGATGCAAAGCTGGGCTGAAAAATGGCAAATGGAGTTTAACCCTGATTAAACGCCATTTGTTTAATGCAAACAATGTAATGTACCAGGATGCTGCCTGGTTTGGAGGGTAGGTCTTATGAGGAAAGGTTGAGGGAGCTAGAGCTGTTCTCTCTGGAGCGGAGGAGGCTGAGGGGAGACTTAATAGAGGTGTATAAAATGATGAAGGGGATAGATAGAGTGAACGTTCAAAGACTATTTCCTCGGGTGGATGGAGCTATTACAAGGGGGCATAACTATAGGGTTTGTGGTGGGAGATATAGGAAGGATATCAGAGGTAGGTTCTTTACGCAGAGAGTGGTTGGGGTGTGGAATGGACTGCCTGCAGTGATAGTGGAGTCAGACACTTTAGGAACATTTAAGCGGTTATTGGATAGGCACATGGAGCACACCCGGATGATGGGGAGTGGGATAGCTTGATCTTGGTTTCAGATAAAGCTCGGCACAACATCATGGGCCGAAGGGCCTGTTCTGTTCTGTGCTGTACTGTTCTATGTTCTATGTGCTGGCTGATACGCTGAACATTTACAGTACATTTGTTTCAGATTTCCAGTGTCTGCTGTATTTTTGCTGATGTGGACAGTGAGACCTGTCATAGCACCTGTAGCCAAAAGAACTTTGGGCTGTGACAGGAGTAGAATATATGCAGGACTGGAAATATAAGGACTGGAACAGATGGGAGACCAGAATCTACACATGACTGTAATGTATGTATGATGTAGAGATGCCAGCATTGGGCTGGGATGGGCACAATAAGAAGTCTCACAACAGCAGGTTAAAGTCCAACAGGTTTATTTGGTATCACAAGCTTTCGGAGTGCTGCTCCGGATGAACGGACACCACGCAACTATCCCTTCCTGTCGGGAAACACTTCAGCAGTCAAGGGCACTCAGCCTCCGATCTTTGGGTAAGTGTTCTCCAAGGCGGCCTTCACGACACGTGACAATACAGTATCGCTGAGCAGAAACCGATAGCCAAGTTCCGCACGCATGAGAATGGCCTCAACCGGATCTTGGGTTCATGTCACACGACATGTAACCCCCACCATTTGGCCTGGGCTTGAAAAATCCAACCAACTGTCCTGGCTTGAGACAATTCACACCTCTTTAACCTGTGCTTATCCCTCTCTCCACTTGCATTGTCCATACCTGTAAAGACTTGATTACCTGTAAAGACTCATATTCCAACCATTATCTTGCAATTGGGTCTCTGTCTAACTCCACTCACCTGATGAAGGAGCAGCGCTCCGAAAGCTCATGATACCATATAAACCTGTTGGACTTTAACCTGGCGTTGTGAGACTTCTTGCTGTAATATATGTAGGACTAGAATCTATGCAGGGCAACGCCCTTGAATTAATTTACACTTACTTGCACAGTCTGTTGAACCTTATATGGTATAAGGCAACTAGCTTGGAGGAGTCTCTCATTCTAATGCAAGTGGGAATCATTCTCATGGCTTCCTTCCAATATTCAGCTATGATCTTATTGAGTAGCAGAACAGGCTCGAGAGGGGAAATGGATCTCTCCTGTTTCCATGCTCCGATGTGTGAATTGGGAATGTGGTATTGAAGGTGTGATGTCCATTCCAGCAATTGCTTCATTCTTTCTCTCTTCCTGCATTTAGTTGGGAGGCTTGGAGCTGGCAAAGACAGAGACCTCGATCCGACGGATCACGGATGCCAGTCAGAGATCCCAAAAAATACCATACATCTCACCGCAGCAGCTGAGCAACATCAACTATAGTTATGACAAACCCTGTGAGGTTTACAGGTAAGAGTTTAGGTGCAGCTGAAGAATAGAGAAAGCAATGATCAATCTGCACTACATATTATAGAAACTATTGTCTGAATGTGCAATAGGGTGACAGTATCAAGATGTAAAGAGAAATCAACGTGTTATTGGGTGATCAGACTATAACAGTGTGTAACAGGATGGGTACAATTTAGGGCCCAAGTCTATAAAAGGAAAATAATACCAGTGCGCGATAATGATTCAATCTGGAAAAACGATCAGACTGTATTAGGTTAGGGGATTCAGTATATAACATCTTCTGGAGTCAATGTGCATCAGGAATCAGGGTAATAAAGAATCTACTGATGACCGTGAAGCCATTGTCAATTGTCGAAAAAAAACCATCTGGTTCACTAATGTCCTTTAGGGAAGGAAATCTGCCATCCTTACCTAGTCTGGCCTACATGTGACTCCAGAGCCACAGCAATGTGGTTGACTCTCAACTGCCCTCTGAAATGGCCTTGCAAGCCACTCAATTCAAGGGCGACTAGGTATGGGCAATAAGTGGTGGACAGCCAGCAACACCCATGTCCCACCAATGAATAATGGGGCATCAATTTTTAATGGGAGCATGAATGACAATTTTTCATTGAACTGTATCTTCATGGATGATTACTGATAGGTGATTGATTGATGTCTGATTCTTGGTTTCATTTGACTTTTCTCTTTCAGTTTTGGGATTGTGCTTTGGGAGATAGCCAGCCGTAAACCACCATTTAGAGGTAAAAATTAAAATCTTCACCCAGTTCATCTTTTATTTCCTGTTTGAATTAAGAGATATTGTGGACATGAGGCTCTATCTGATACTGGATTGATGCTGTCCAGAGTGGAATCCAGTCTGGTGCCAAATATTGTCTGCTGCTGGCTGGGTAATATTTGGTACTATTTGACACTGTGGCCGGACTTTTACCGCACGCCGCCCTGATTTCAGGAGCGGGCGTTGCTCGGAGAACAGCATTCTCCTTTGGCCTCGGGCGGGATTGTACGGACCTCGAGCGGATGTGCCAGTAAAATTCCACCCTGTGTCTTGGCTGGGTGACCGCTGCCTGGGAATACACAGTGTCATCTGGTGCTGGGTTCTATCACAGACTGGTACTGGGTGCTATGACATGTTGGCTGAATGGTTTAAGTTTATTTATTAGTGTCACAAGTAGGCTACATTGACACTGCAATGAAGTTACTGTGAAAATCTCCTGGTCCCCACACTCCGCGCCTGTTCGGGTACATTTAGGGTGAATTTAGCATGGCCAATGCACCTAACCAGCACGTCTTTTGGACTGTGGGAGGAAACCAGAGTACCCGGAGAAAACCCATGCAGATACAGGGAGAACGTGCAGACTCCATGCAGAATCGAGGCAGCAGTGTTAACCACTGTGCTGCCCATATCTGGTGTTTGGTGCTTTTGTAAGTGAGGCCTGCCTCATAATAGGTATGAGCTGTCCAGATCTGGGTGCTGCCTGCCTTCATTCAATAAGATCATCGCTGATTATCTATCTCAACGCTACTTTCCTATGTTATTCTCCTATCCTTGCTGTCAATCATATCCAGAAATCTATTGATTTCTGTAATAAACATGCTCAATGATTGAGCCCTCTGGGGTAGAGAATTCTAAAGATTTACCACCCTCAGTGAAGAATTTCCTCCTAATCTCAGTCCTGAATGGCCTGCCCCTTATTCTGATACTATCTGCCCTCTGATTCTAGACTCACCTGCTAGGGGAAACAGAGATAACATTTCCTTCTACAGATATGTCTCTTAATCCAATTAAAACAATCACACCCCCACCAATCTGTTTTCTAGTACATGAGAAATATGACAGTGATATTCCCAAAATAAAAATATTATAATTCCTTATTTTCCTAACATTGGCCACAGTTGATTCACATTTCTTGTTGGGACTTTGTGAGACAGAAGAATCTCTACTTGATATAGATCATGTAATACTTCTTTAAAAACTAGCCATTGCCTGTCTACCATCAAATCTTTTAATGTATTTTCTCAATTCACCAAAGCCTTATACCTTCATAATTTCCTCTGTGCAGATTTAAGACTCTAGTTTCAGAATGAACTATATCATGTTCAAACTTAATGTAAAATTCTATCATACTATAGTCACTATTTCCTAAAGACTCCTTTACAGCAAGGTTATTAATTAGTCATTTCATAAAACTAAACCTAAACTAGTCCAATCTGTAGTTGGTTCTTCAACGTAGTGTTCCAGAAAACCATCTTGTGCATACTGCATAAATTCATCCTCCAGAGAATCAGTGTTAATTATCTTTACCCAGTGTATATGTAAATTGAAGTTGTTCATTATTATTGTATTTCCCATGTTACATCCAGCTCCATTTTCCTGATTTATATTGTGTGCAACATTTCTACTACAGTTTGGTGGCCTATAAACAACTTCCACCAATGTTTAATGCCCCTTGCTGTTTCTTAGCTCCATGTAAACTGACTCTACATCTTGATCCTTCAATCTAAAGTCCTCTCTCATGAAAATACTGATCTCATCCCTTATTCGCAGTCCTATCCCACCTCCTTTTCCTTTTTGTCCATCCTTCTCAAATAACTTTAAATATTCAGTTCCCAGTCTCAATCACCATGTAACTACATCTCCGTAATAGCAATTAAATCATACCCATTTACGTCTATTTGTGCCTTCAAATCATCTGTCATGTTGTGAATGTTGCTTGCAGTCAGAGAGTGCCCTTAACCTTGTCTTTTTAACATTATTCAGCATTCTGATCCTATTTGATGCTTGCCTTCACTTTGTCTGTGTTCTAATTTTGTTTAGTACCTTTCTACTTCCTGTTACTAGTTTGGTTCTGTCCAATATGAGATCCCTCTCAGGTTGCCAATCTAGTTTAAACGCTCCACAACAGCACTTGCAAATCTCCCTGCAAATATGTTAGTCCCAGTTCTGCTAAGGTCTTGCTCTATCAGTCAATGTGGAAAATTGCTCAAGTATGTCCTGTACAAAAAAGCAGGACAAATCCTGCACTGTAGGGACCTATGATTTTGTTCCTTTCTGCCAATCCGTTTTCTATCCATCTCAGTACACTACCCCCAATCCCATGCGTTTTAGTTTTATTGTGGGATTTTGTCGAAAGCCTTCTGAAAATCCAAATAAACCATACTTATTGGCTCCTCCTCATCAATATACTCATTACATCCTCGAAGAATTCCAGTAGATTTGTCAGGCATGATTTCCCTTTCATAAATTCATGCTGACTCTGTCCAATCCTGCCACTGTTTACCAAGTGCCCTGCTATAAAATCTTTGATAAGGGACTCTAAAATTTTCCCCACTGTTGAAGTCAGACGGACTTGTCTATAAATCCCTGTTTTTTCTCTACCCCCCCCCTTTTAAATAGTGGGGTTACATTAGCTCCCTCCAATCCATAGGAACGATACCAGAGTCTATAGAATCTTGGAAGATGACCACCAATGCATCCACTTCCTCAAGTACTTTGGGATGTAGATTATCAGACCCTGGGCTTTTGTAGGCCTTCAATTCCATCAATTTCCCCAACACCATTTCTCTAATACTGATTTCCTTCAGTTCCTCCCTCTCTCTAAACCCTGACCTCCCCAACATTTCTGATACATTATTTGTGTACTCCTTTGTGAAGTCAGAACCAAAGTATGTATTTTGTTGGTTAGCTTTTTCTTTGTTCCCCATTATAAATTCACCCGTTTCTGACGATAAAGGACCTACATTTTCCTTCTCCAATCTTTTTCTCTTCTCAAACCTATTGAAAGTTTACAGTCAGTTTTTATGTTCCCTGCAAGTTTACTCTCATACTCTATTTGCCCCCTTTTTTTAAATCAACCCCTTGGTCCTCCTTTGCTGAATTCTAAACTGTTCCCAATCCTCAAGTCTATTGTTTTTTCTGGTCAATTTGTATGTCTCTTTCTTGGATCTAATACTATCTCTAATTTCCAGTGTAAGCCATGGTTGGCTTCTTTTCCTGTTTTATTTTTGTGCCAAATAGCAATAAACAATTGCTGCAGTTCACCCATGCACTCCTTGAATGTTTGTGATTGTCTATCCACTGTCATCTCTAAGTAACATTTCTCAATCCATCATGGCCAACTTGCACCTCATACCACAGTAGTCTCCTTTATGATGATTCAGGATCCTCGTCACAGAATCACCTATGTCACTCTCCCATCTTGATGAAAATTTCACTCATCCCCAAGGGATCTTGCACAACTAGATTGCCAATCATTCCTTTCTCATTAGACAATACCCAGTCTAGAACGGCCTGGTCTGTAGTTGGTTCCTCATCCTATTGGTCCTGATAACCACCCCGTATACATAGAATCCCGACAGTGCAGAAGGAGGCCATTTGGCCCATCAGACCTGCACCGACAACAATCCCACCCAGGCCCTATCTGCATAACTCCACATATTTACCCTGTTAATCCCCCTGACTAAGTGTCAATTTAACATGGCCAATCAACCTAACCCACACATTTTTGGACTGTGGGAGGAAACTGGAGCACCCCCAGAGGAAACCCATGCAGACACGGGGAGAATGCCTGTGTGGAGTTTGCACAATCTTCCGAGGCTGGAATTGAATCCTGGTCCCTGGTGCTGTGAGGTAGCAGTGCTAAACACTGTACCACCTTGCCACCCACTCCAGGAATTCCTCCTCTACAGTACTGGGACTAATTTGATTTGCCCAGTCTACATGCAGATTAAAGTCACCCGTAATTACAGATATTCCTTTATCGCATGCATTTCTAATTTCCTGTTCAATCCCAACATCAACACTACAGTTTGGGGTCTATATACAAACCCCACTAATGTTCTTTGCCCCAGTGTTTCGCAGCTCCACCTATACAGATTCTACATCATCAGAGCTAATATCTTTCCTCAGTATGGTGCTGATTTCCTCTTTTACCAGCAATGCAACTGCACTGCCTTTTTCTTTTTATCCGTCCTTCCTAAATACTGAATACCCCTGGATGTTCAATTCCCATTCCTGGTCACCCTGCAGCCATGTCTCCGTAATCCAAACTATATCATACCTGTTTACATCTATTTGCACAATTAATTCATCCACTTTATTGCAAATGCTTCGCGCACTAAGGCAGAAAGCCTTGAGGCTTGATTTATTTTTGAACATTACTTGTCCCATGCTCACTATTTTACAATGGGGCCTGTTTAAATCTGGTCCTTGTCTTCTCTGCCTACCACTTTTCTTATTCCCTTTTCTGTATTTTGTTCTTATCCTTGACTTCTTCTTCCCTAACATCTTGCATACGTCACCAACCCCCTGTCATTGTAGTTTAAACCCTCCCGAACCACTCTAGCAAATACTCCCCCTAGGACATCAGTCCCGGTCCTGCCCAGGTGTAATCTTTCCAGTTTGTACTGGTCCCAACTTCCCCAGAATCGGTCCCGATATCCCAGAATCTGAAACCCTCTCCCTCACACCATCTCTTCAGCCAAGTATTCATCCATATTGTCACTGGACTAGTAACCCAGAGACCCAGGGTAATGCTCTTGGGACCGGGTTCGCATCCCACCACAGCAGGTGGTGAAATATGAATTCAGTTTTTTTTTTAAATCAGGAATCAAAAGTCTAATGATGATCATTGTTGATTGTTGTAAAAACCCATCTAGTTCACTAATGTCCTTTTAAAGGAGGAAACCGGACACCTTTACCTGTGACTTCAGACCCACAGCAATGTAGTTGCCTCATAAATGTCCTCAGAAATGCTCTCACAAGCCACTCAGATGTCTAAAACCATTAAAAATCCTCAAAGGAATGAAACCGGACAGACCACCCAGCATTGACCAAGGCACTGGAAACAATAATGACAAACCCAGCCTTGTTGACCCTTGCAAAGACCTCCTTACTAACATCTGAGAGCTTTTACCAAATTGAGAGAGCTGTCTCACTGACCAGTAAAGCAACAGCCTGAAACATTCATTCTCACAGAATTATACATTACAGACAATGTCATGGAGACCACCATCAATATCCCTGGGTATGTCCTGTCCCACAAGCAGGAGCAGAGGTGATAACACAGTGGTATACAGTCTAGAGGAAGTTGCCCTGGGAGTCCTCAACATCAACTCTGGACTCTATGTGTCTCATAACACGAGGTCAAGCATGTGAGGGTACCTCCAATATGCTGTGTAGCACTAACACCGTGTTGAATAGGATAGATCTAGCAATTAAAGACTGCCAATCATGACACTTGTCAAACAATAACCTGTTCACTGATGCTCAGTTTAGGTTCTGCCAGGGCCACTCAGCAACTGACCCAGTACACCCTGGCTCATACTTGGACAAAAGAGTTGAAATCCAGAGATGAGGTGAGAGTGACTGCTCCCCAAGGTCACTTTTGACCAAGTGTGGCATCAAGGAGCCCTAGGAAAACTGGAGTCAATGGGAATCGGGGGGGAAAGCTCTCCATTGATTGGAGTCATACCTAACAGAAAGGAAGCTGGTTGTGATTGTTGGAGGTCAGTCACCTCAGCTCCAGGACATCACTGCACAAGTTCCTCAGGGTACTGTCCTAAGCACATACAATCTTCAGCTGCTTTATTAATAATTTTCCTTCTGTTATAAAGTCAGAAAAGGGGATGTTCTCTCATCACTGCACAATGTTCAGCATCATTCGTGACTCCTCAGATACTGAAGTAGTTCATGTCCAAATACAGCAAGACCTAGACAATATCCAGGCTTGGGCTGATAAGTGACAAGTAACACTTGGACCACACAAGTGACAAGCAATGACCATCCCCATAAAGAAAGCATTTAACCATTGTCCATGACATTACCATAGCCGAATCCCCACTATCAACTTCCTGGGGGTTATCATGAACCCGAGGCTGAACTGGACTAGCCATTTAAATACTGTGGCTACAAGAGCAGGTCAGAGGCTAGAAATCCTGCATTAAGTAACTCATCTTCTGACTCCCCAAAACCTGTCCACCATCTACAAGGCACAAGTCAGGAGTGTGATGGAATTCTCTCCAACTGCCTGGATGAGAGCTGTTCCAGCAACATTCAAAGAGCTTGACACCATCTGGAACAAAGCAGCCCACTTAATTAGCAACCCAATACAAACATCCACTTTGTACCACTGACGCACAGCAATAGCTGTCTATATCATCTCAGCAGTACCGTGTGTACCATCTATGAGATGCACTGCAGGAACTCAAGGTTTCTTGGACAACACCTTACAACACCACAACCACCACCATCTAGAAGGACAAGGGCAGCAGATACATGGGATCACCACCACCTGAAATTCCCCTTCAAGCCACTCACTGTCCTCTCTTGGAAATAAATCACTGTTCCTCCAATGTTGATGGGTCAAAATCCTGGAACTCCCTCCCCAACAGCGCTGTGGAAATACCGACACCACGTGGACTGCAGGAGCTCAAAATGGTAGCTCACCACCCACATTTTCAATCGCAATTAGGGAAGGGCAATAAATGCTGGCCTAGCTAACGAAGCCCACATCCCTTGAATTAATGAAAAAGTGCTTTCCAAATTGTTCTCTGCCTCACAGATCACCACGGTGATTTCAGCCACCACCCAAATTCTGAAACCCAGAGCTCGAGCTTGTGCAGTCACTGACGCTTCCTGTTTGTCAAAGATACATTGTGGGTCCGTGACTTTTAGAAACTAATTATTCTAAGTAGAATTACTTAGCATTTACTCACCAAACAGCTTCTTCCTCTGACAGAAATAAGAAACAAATATTGGAGGCAGAAAGAGGTAAAAAAATAAAAGAGCACCTCCCACCCTCTTCACCAAATTCCCTCACCCACCAACCTTCCACATGCTCACGCTGCAAAGTGGCACTCTGTGTAAGTTGTACTGCAAGCTCTGTATTAGTTGAGACTTAGATGAGTCATCTCTGCACCAACCAGATTCAGCTAGCCATCCAATTAACTAAATACAGCTGGTCTCACTTAGGGCGCCTGTTTATCCCTGCTTAAACTGGGTTTAGAAATTTAAACTTAAATTGTAATTTTCAGTTAAATTTGAAATGGAAATAAAACTCCCTCACTCACCAAACTCCCAGCTGTTCACTCTGTAAAGCACTCCGCAGAGACTCCATAGAGCATGAGGTAGAGTGGTCTCAGGGCAGTTTTGTGCTCTAAGTATAGACACATTGTCACACTGAAATGCAGTCAACAGTCTCTATATCGTAGGTCTGGCAGCATCTGTAAGGAGAGAAAAGAGCTGATGTTTCGAGTCCAGATGGCCCTTTGTCAAAGCTTTGTTTACAGATGCTGCCAGACCTGCTGAGATTTTCCAGCGTTTTCTCTTTTGGTTTCAGATTCCAGCATCCGCAGTAATTTGCTTTTATCCAGTCTCTATGTTGTACTGAGGTATCAGAAGTGACTTAAAGTCCATCATTATTCTTGAGCAGATTGTAGCAACGAAGTCATCCGCCAAAAGGTCTGTGATGAAAGAGCGCAAGAACCTCTGCCCAGTGATTGCCCCAAGGACCTGTGTGAGCTGATTAATGAATGTCGTGCCTATGACCCATTTGAACGGCCTAAAGCTGGAGGTAGGTGCTGCTTTTACAGCTGGGAGTCCTGAACAGGCAGTTTTGCTAAACTGCAGACAGCATATTAATTTTGTTCTGCTCACAAGCTGTAAGGGGGAATGTATAGATCATCTCTCCACAGCAGGCAGTAAGTGCAGGTGTCTCCAGCGGAGTTACAAGCAGGTGTTTTGAGGGGGGTGGGGGCGGGGGCGGTGTTTGCAAACTCTCCAGGATTGTCTTGGAGTCTCCAAGAATTAAAGGTTAATCTTCGACACAGCTGTCAGCAATCTGGGAGAAATATCAGTTTTTATTTGATTTCCTTTGAACACTTCTGTTCATCATTTATAAAAATATTGGAGCCAGGGCAAAAAGCCCAATTTACTGGCAGTCAAGAATCATCAAATCTGGTAAGAATATGAAGAGGTTGGAGAGGGAAAGATTCAAGGAAATAGTTCCAGGGATGGAGGATTTCAGTCAAATAGAAACTGGGGCTGTTCTGATTGGGGAAGTGTAATAACTCCACGGAGGTGAAAGTCCCATCACCAAGTTACTTTATTTGCACCATACATCTGTACACAGCCAGCTCTCTAGTTGCTCCCTGCTGAATGCAGGCTGGGAGTCTGACACACCTGCTTTAAATAGGGAGCATGAGGCTCCCTGATTTAACCATCAATTAGGACTCATCTGGTAGCTCTTTCGGGTACCAACGTAATAAACGAACTCAAATTAACTTAGGGACAAAGTAAAAGGGGCGGCTCCCCAAAAGGAAGGGGGGAGCAGCCCGAACCAAAAACAAAGTCGAAAGGAAACTTAAAACGTCAAACCAAAAGGTGATTATCGGGGTCGATAATACACCCCAGCCCCTGCGGTGCCCAGCGGTCGCGGAAAGGACTCATCAGGTAGGTCTTTTAAGGTACCAACGTAATAAACTAACTCAAACTAACTTAGGGACAAAGTAAAAGGGGCGGCTCTCCAAAAGAAAGGGGGAACAGCCCGAACCAAAAACAAAGTCGAAAGGAAACTTAAAACGTCAAACCAAAAGGTGATTATCGGGGTCGATAATACACCCCAGCCCCTGCGGTGCCCAGCGGTCACGGAAGGCGTCAACCGCGCCCGTGGACACCGCATGCTCCCCCTCCAGCGACACCTGGCCGCGAATGTAGCCGCGGTAGAGGGGCAGACAGTCGGGATGGACGGCCCCGTCGATCGCCCGCTGCCTGGACCTATTGATGGCGCGTCTCGCCAGGCCCAGGAGCAGGTTCACGAGGAGGTCGGCATCCCGACCCGCCCCCCTTCGCACCAGGTGAAGGACTCATCAGGTATACTCTAGCAAGCCAACCTCATTAGCCTGGCTGAAGTCATCACAGGAAGCTTGAGAGGAGCTTTGAAAGGGTGTTCAATATCATGAGGGGCCTGGACAGAGTTGACAGGGAGAAATTGTTCTCATTCATGGAAGAATCAGGAACCAGATGGCACAGATTTGAAAGAATTGGCAAAAGAAACAATCCCCACATAAGGAAAGACTTGATGCAGCAAGTGGTTAGGATCTGGAATGCACTACCGGAAACCATGGCAGAGGCAGATTCAATCGAGACTTTCAAGAGGGAATTGGATTATTATCTAAAGAGCAAGTATTTACTGCACTATGGGGCAAAGGCAATGGAATGGCAATAACTGAATTGCCCACACAGAGAACTGGCAATACATAGAACCATTCGGCCCATCGAGTCTACATCGACAGCAATCCCACCTAGGCTTTGTCCCCGTAACCCCACATATTTACCCCACTAATCCCTCTAACCTACACATCCCAGAACACTAAGGGGCAATTTAGCATGCCCAAAGCACCTGACCCGCACATCTTTGGACTGTGGGAGGAACCCAGAGGAAACCCACACAGACACGGGGAGAGTGTGCAAACTCCACACAGACAGTGACCCAAGCCGGGAATCGAAGCCATATCCATGGAGCTGTGAGGCAGCAGTGCTAACAACTGTGCCACCGTGCTGCCCAGTGGAAAGTCAAATGACCTCCTTCTGTGCTGTAACCATTTTATGTTTCTGTTCGATGATCGGCCGGTCCCACATGGTGGGAATCATTGCAGTTGGGATGGAAAATATGTTGACTTTGGGCAGGAATTTCTGGTCCCATGACGGGTGTGACTGGAAAATCCCGGTCCAAGTCTTTTTCCTGTCCAATGGGTGTAGGAAGGTGCTATAAGGTTGGATGTGTTAGATGAGGAGTTAGAGGAGTGTTGGGGGGGGGGGGGGGGCGGTTGCAGATGGGTGGTCATGTGGTGAAATTTCCAGGGATATGTCCAATCCAAGGCTCAGCAAATGAAGTCTCCTTGGTGAGAACATTTCAAACTGCAGTTTCAGAATACACTTACAGTGGCCTCTTTGCACTATGGACAGAAGTGAAATGGTCCAGAACAGTTTCCTTGTATGTGCACTTCAAAGCTGAAGGAGCATTCACAGCCCAGTGTTCAAACTGAGATCACTTCTTAGTTTCCATGAGGTACGGCATATGGTGTGAGGGAATTTGACTGGTTCCTAACAGTGAGTTTTAAAAAATTGTTTATGGGATTTGAGTATTGCTGACAAGGCTAGTGATAATCAACTAGGTGGTGGTGAGCTGCCTTCTTGAACCACTGCAGTCCGCGTGGTGCAGGTACATCAGCAGTGCTGTTAGGAAGGAAGTTCCAGGATTTTGACTCAATGAAAATAAAGGAATGCCGATATAATTCCAAGTCAAGATGGTGCATAACTTGGAGTGGAATTTGCAGGTGGTGGAACTTTCATTTAGAGTTTGAGAGTTTGGAAGGTGCTGTCAAAGGAGCCTTAGCGAGTTCCAGTTTGTATCTTGCAGATAGTTCACACTCTTGCCACTGTGGGTCAGTGGTGGAGGAAGTGAACGTTTAATGAGGTTCCAATCAAGTGGGCTGCTTTGTCCTGGATGGTTTTGAGGTTCTGAGTGTTGTTGGAACTGTGCTTATCCAGGCAAGTGGACAGTATTCCATCACACTCCTGAATTGTGGTTGGTGGAAAGAAATCAGGGAATCAGGAGGTGAGTTAGTTACCGCAGAATTCTCAGCCTCTGCCTTTCTCTTATAGCCCTGTATTTATATGGCTGGTCCAATTCCATTTCTTGTCAAGCTGTTAATTGTGAGGGATTGACTTTTGGGAAGGAATTTCTGGTACCATGACGGGCATGACAGGAGAGTCTGTTTCCTTTCCAATGGGTGTAGGAAGGTGCTATAAGGTTGGATGTGTTAGATGACCTACAGCAGGAGTGTGTGCGGAGTAGTTGCAGGTGGGTGGTCATGTGGTCAAATTTCCAGGGATATGTCTAATCCAAAGCAATTGGATTGCCATTGAATGTCAAGGGGAGGATGGTTGGATTCTCTTGTTGGAGCTAGTTATTGCCCTATGTGACACTTGTGGGCACGAATATTACTTGATACTTATCAGCCTGAGCCTGAATATTGTCCAGGTCTAGCTGCATGCAGGCTTTGGTGTCTGAGGAGTTGCAAAATGGTACTGATACTCACCAGTGCTCTATCTGAGTTCTGCCAGAGTCATGTGGTTCCTGGTTCGAACATGGTCCAAAGAGTTGAACCCAAGAAGTGAGGTGAGAGTAACTGTCCTTGACATCAAGGCAACATCTGACTGAGTATAATGTCAAGGAGCCCGAGCAAAATTAAACATTATGCGATAATTAGCAAACATCCCCACTTCTAACCTTATGATGGAGGGGAGATCATTCATGGAGCAGTAAAGATATGTGGGCGGAGGACAGTACACAGTGAGTGAGTGAAACCCCTGAGTATTTCTTATGTCTTGTTGATAGTACACAGCAGCAATGTTTCCTTAAAGCTGTGTATGCTCATGCAAAATTTATGAAGATACCACAGAGGTCATTCACAAACTGTCCACTTTACGATATTGATACATGTGCATGTAAACAAAAAAAATGCAAAGCGATCATGCATTGAAATATATGTTCAAAGAAAATCTAAAGGGATAATTGCACAGCATGTAAAGCATCCTCTCTCTTTTCTTTCAGCTATCATCGACAGGCTGAAGAACATTCTGAACAGAATTTCCACAGTGGCCAATGAATCATAGGACTGAATCCTACTATCTCACTTGATCTTCATGTTCCACAATTGATTGGGACCAGTTCCAGACTATTAGATTTGGACAGGCATCCACTAAACTCATTCAGAAACTTGCTCTACATAGTGTTGATAGATTGTGATCTCTGCCCCTCATACCCATTAAAAATGCAGCAAAAGTTACCAAATGCAATAAAATGCTTCCTATCCTCCAAATGTTTAAGGTTAATTTCCTTCCTATTCACAGCGTTTGCACCAGCCTTTTCCATTGAGTCTGTATTATTCAGCAACACAGAGCACATCACTATATTCTCTATATTAACCGTCTGAACCCCTCAGTTAAATTCCACCCTGTCAGCTGGCTACAGCAAAGGCTATGGGACATGACTACATACCTGCTGTGGCACTGAAGACTTGTGTTCCAAAAGTAGCTAGGCTCGTAGCCAAACTGTTCCAGTGTAGCTATAACACTGGCATCTACCAAAAAATGTAGAAAATTGCTCAGATATGTCCTCTCCACAAAAAGCAGGACAAATCCAATTGCCACTTCATCAATCCATTCTTCATCATCAGCAGAATTATGAAAGGTATTGTCGACAGTGCTATCAAGCAGCAGTTACAGAGCAATAAGTGAGTCAATGATCTGTTTTGAGTTCTGCCAGGACCACATGGCTCCTGACCTCAACAGAGCCTTGGATCGCACATGGACAAAAGAGCTGAACTCAAAAGGTGAAGTGAGAATAACAATCCTTGACAAGGCAGCATTAGACCGAGTACGGTATCAAAGATCCCAAGCAAAATTGAAATCAGTGGGAATCAAGGGGAAAAAAACTCTTCACTGACTGACATCATACCTGGCAAAACGGAAAATGGTTGTGGTCATTGGCAGTCAATCATCTCTGACCCAAGACATGGTTGCAGGAATCCCACCATAACAAGGTCAGAATTGAAAGGTTTGCTGATACTTGTATAGTGTTCATTTGTGTCTCCTCAGTTACTGAAGAAATATATTCAATATGCAGCAAGACCTGGACATTTAGGCTTCAGTGGCAAGTAACATTCACACCACACAAGTGCCAGACAATGATCATCTCCAACTAGAGAAAAGCTAAACAACTCCCGTTAACATTGAATGGTATCACCATTGCTGAATTCCCCACAGTCAGCATCCATGCTAATAATTATGGAGGAGAATTGTAGCTATATTAATAATTGTGTCCAGTGAAAGGGTTAAAAGAGACAAAAGTCTGCACAATGTTTAACTGCAGAGACATGCATATCAGGATAGTAAACAGCTAGTTCCAAGCACCTGACCTTCAGATAAGAAAAGGAGAAAGATACCATAGTGTGGGATTGGTCATGCCTTAGGCAGGGAAAGGCCACTAAACCAAACAGTTGGAAAAGCCTATTGATGTAATTAAACCTCCTGCTGATTGGATATTATAATTAAGCAAGTATGAGGTTATTGTGATTGGTTTTAATATCTGAATGATACAACTCTAATCAATAACTGAGTGGATAGAGATAACTCTTATACCTTGATTGATATATGCTAATTACTTGTAATCAAATTTGAAACTATAACTGCTTGTATATTTCTGAATTCTGTACTCTGGTCTGAATAGCTTAGCGCTACAGTTGTCAATAAATCATCTTGAAACCATTCCGCGACTTTGTTTGGCTACTTGAGGGGAACAATAGTTTTAAATACAAGAAGAAAAACATTGTGTCAGCTCTGTAACACCATTGACCAGAAACTCAACTGGACCAGCAATCTAAAAACTGTGGCTACAAATGCAAGTCACAGGCTGGGAATTCTGAAGTGCGTAACTCACCACCTGACTCCCCAAAACCTGTCCACCATCTACAAGGCACATGTCAGGACTGGAGTGGAATATTCCATTTGCCTGGAGGATTGTGGCTCCAACCACACTAAAAGCTCACACACTCCACCACCTTAAACATTTACACCCTCCACCACCAACACACAGTGACAACAGTGTGTGTCATCTACAAGATGCATTACAGCAACTCACCAAGGCTCTTTTGACAGCACCTTCCAAACACCTGACCTCTACCACCTAAAAGGACAGAGGCAGCCGACACATGGGTACACTGCCACAAGCAAGTTCGCTTCCAAGCCACACACCATCCCAACTTCACTGTCACTGGGTCAAAATCCTGGATCACTCTTCCAAATAGTACTATGAGTGTACTTTCAACATGAACTGCAGTGGTTCAACAAGGCAGCTCACCAAGGGAAATCAGGGATTGGTAAACAATGCTGGACTTGCCAGCAACACTCATATCACATGAAATAATAAAAGAACTCATGCACAGATACCCATTATTCTATATAGAAACAGTTCATCCCCTTCTAGAAAGCTTGGCTGGGCCTGACGTTAGATCTTTCTTATGAATGGAACCCTGGCCTCTGAGGGAATACTTGTGGTGCAAGTGTATGTTGTTATCACCAAATGAACCAGATTGATTTTGTTTGTGGTTGTATTTTAGTTTAAATGGATTATGTCTGCATTAATGATAACCTAAATATGGGCACTGGTAACAATATATCTTGGTGGCATTGGGTTATTCCACTGTCAATTTACTGGTCCACTCCAAAATAAACCTCGCTGGAAACCTATGGACTGGAAGTGTATCCATAACTTTAAAACATGTCCATGAATTATCAGAATGCATCAAACGGAAACAACGAGAATTTATTTCTGCACAGCATCTGTCCAGATGCAGTA
The DNA here is from genome assembly GCF_964213995.1 of Mustelus asterias. Lineage (NCBI taxonomy): Eukaryota > Metazoa > Chordata > Chondrichthyes > Carcharhiniformes > Triakidae > Mustelus > Mustelus asterias. The sequence goes on along the minus strand of NC_135804.1, from coordinate 57,053,761 downwards.
AGTGTGCAAATGCTCAAAGCCAGATTCACTTGCATTTCCCTCCTCCTTGCTCGAGATGCTAACTGCCGCAAAGACATAGATCACAACTCACTTAAGTAGCCAAGCTTTTTATGTGAGGCTTGACAGTGAAAATCAGTCAACTGTTCAACTAAGGAGAGCATCATGGTTTCCTCACCCTACGCTCACATGTGGAAGCTTTAGCCAGGATGAGGAGCACTCGGACTAACTGTAGAGAGCTTACCACCAAAAGGTTGAAATCAGGCTATCAGCTCAGCCAGGGCTTGAATCCATGAGTGGGATTTTACGGCCTTGCTCGTCCCAAAACTGTAAAATCCTGTCCAAGGTCAATGGACCTTTCCATTATCCGCCCCTCACTCGCTCCGATTCCCTTGGTGGGTGGGACAGTAAAATTCCAGCCGATGGCTTTCCTGGTCCATGTTGTGGAGTGAATATTTAAGTTGGTGGATGGGGTGTCAATCAAGCAGGCTGCTTTGTTCTGGGCGGTATTGGGTTTATTGAATGTTGTTGAAGCTGCCCTCATCCAAGCAAATGGAGAGTATTCTATCACATTCTTGACTTGTGCTTAATAGATGATGGAAAGAAGTTGGGGAACCAGGAGGTGAGTCAGTTACCACAGAACTCTCAGCCTCTGACCTCCTCCTGCAGCCATAGTACATGTGTGGCTGCTCTAGTACAGTTTCTGGTTAGTGGTGATCCCTAGGATATTTATGGTGAGGGATTCAGCGTGGATAATGCTGTTGGATGTCATAGGTATGGAGTTGGTCATTGCCCAGCCTTGGTGTGGTATGAATGCGACTTGCCACTTATCAGCTCAAATCTGAATGTTATTCAGGTATTACTATTTGTCTGCAAGGGTTGCTGGGTGCATTTAAATAGCTGTCCTCTTCGTTGGTTGTGTCTACCTGTTCTGGCATGTTCTTTAGAAGTAGCCAGAAACCAAGGCCCACTTGTACCATCCCAGTCCTCAATTAAGAGCAATTAATGTAAGCAACCCAGAGAATCTGGAAATTTCCAGTGCTTCCAAGTAGCTGGGAATTTCTATCAGTACTTTACCATAGAATACCATTGAATCCCTACAGTGCAGGAGGAAGCCATTCAGCCCATCAAGTCTGCACCGACCACAATCCCCCCAGCCTCTATCCCCGTAGCCCCATATATTTACCCTGCTAATTCCCCTGACACAATGGGAAATTTAGCATGGCCAATCAACCTAACCCGCACATTTTTGGAGTGTGGAAGGAAACCGGAGCACCCTGAGGAAACCCACGCAGACACAGGGAGAATGTGTAAACTCCATAAACCTGGGTGTGCAAGTCCACAGATCTTTGAAGGTGACGTCACAGGTGGAGAAGGTGGTGAAGAAGGCATTTGGCATGCTTGCCTTTATAGGACGGGGCATAGAGTATAAAAGTTGGGGTCTGATGTTGCAGATGTATAGAACGTTGGTTCGGCCGCATTTGGAATACTGCGTCCAGTTCTGGTCGCCACACTACCAGAAGGACGTGGAGGCTTTGGAGAGAGTACAGAGGAGGTTTACCAGGATGTTGCCTGGTATGGAGGGGCTTGGTTATGAGGAGAGATTGGGGAAACTGGAGTTGTTCTCCTTGGAAAGACGGAGGATGAGGGGAGACTTAATAGAGGTGTATAAAATTATGAAAGGCATAGATAGGGTGAACGGTGGGAAGCTTTTCCCCGGGTCGGTGGTGACGTTCACGAGGGGTCATAGGTTCAAGGTGAAGGGGGGGAGGTTTAACACAGATATCAGAAGGACATATTTTACACAGAGGGTCGTGGGGGCCTGGAATGTGTTGCCGGGCAAGGTGGTGGAGGCGGACACACTGGGAACGTTTAAGACTTATCTAGACAGCTATATGAATGGAGTGGGAATGGAGGGATACAAAAGAGTGGTCTAGTTTGGACCAGGGAGCGGCGCGGGCTAATGGTTCTTTGTTTCTCATTTCAAGGCTTCATTCTATGATCATCTTGCTGGTGCCAGTACAGAGCGAGACTGCAGATAGTTGGGAACCTGTCTCGGGGGCAGGGAATTCATATGGTGTTCGTGGAAGTGGAAATGAATAGGGTTGGGAAGCATTTTCCGATCAGGGCCAGTGTGATCTCCTGGACTCGTTTCGATCGCCTCAGGGGGTCGGAGAGGAATTTCCCAGATTTGTTTTCCCCATATTGGCCCTGGGGTTTTCACTCTGGGTTTTTGCCTCTCCCTGGAGATCACATGGTCTGGAATGGGGGGGTGGGGGTGAGTTAATAGGTTGTGATGAACAAAGCATCGTAGCTGTGAGGGACAGCTCGGTGGATAGGATATTGGTATGTAGGTGGCTGGAAAATTGGGCGGGGATCCTGGATTCAGGATTCAATCCTGGACCGGGGAGCGGCGCGGGCTTGGATGGCCGAAGGGCCTGTTCCTGTGCTGTATTGTTCTTTGTTCTTTGTTCTTTGTCCACATAGACAGTGACCCAAGCCGAGAATTGAACCGAGTTCCTGGTTCTGTGAGGCAACAGTGCTAACCATTGTGCTACCGTACCGCCCATCTTGGTAAAGTTAAGGGAAACAGCAGGACAGAAGGAAGCTGTGCCATTTAATAACGAAATACATTGAACTGTGGAGGAGCATTCAGGCTGGGCCTAGGATCAGAGCACCGGGATCGCAGTCAATCAAGGTGAAAACTTAATTTTCCTGTACTTTTTAAGGTATCAGCCATGTCTCAGTGATAGTATTCTTGCCTCCAAATCAGGAGATTGTGGGTTCAAGCCTCACTCCATGGAGTTGAGTACAGTACTGAGAGAGTGCTGCACTGTCAGGGGAGCTTTCCTTCAGATGAGATGTGCACCCAGTGGCTCATCTACTCTTTTAGGTGGCCATAAAACATTCCTTTGCAGCAGTTTTAAAGAACAGGGAGGTTCTCCTTGGCTTATGGTCAATTTTCTTCCCACAACCAACGAAAATAGATCATCTGCTCAACTAGCTCATGAATGCTTGTCAGGCCTTAAATGTGAAAATCGTTCTGTGCTGTTGTTTCCTACATTACAGCAATGACTAAACATCAAAAGGACCGCAAAACACTTCAGGATGGCCTGAGGCTGTGAAAGATGCTATATTAATAAATATTTCTTTGGACTGACAGAAGATGGCTGAATATCCATCTGACATTCGCTGTCCACGCCATCACACGAAGCATGTTCATGTTGCAAGATCCCCCAGAGAACAGCTGCTGCCTGTGACATTGCAATGCAGCAATAATCAGCACCTTCAGGAGAGAGAGAAAGGAAAAAATTGAATTGATGGGACACACTAGATGTCATCTTGGTAAAGGGATTAGCATGTCCACACTTAATATCTGCTGGAAATATGCAGGCCAGACAAATTATTGCCTTAATCCATATGTAATATTGATTTGCGGGCAGCAATGCCAGTTTGGAGCTCCTCATTCCAACTGAAGCCCTCTCTTAACCTCTCATAGTAAAACATGACATTAAGTGGCAGGATCAATGTCCCACTTATGCTATTTAAGGTGATCAACTACTTGCAGTTTACTTGCTGGTTGATTTCTCCTTGACTTGCTACAATTCTACATAAACTTGGTGCTTTCCATAGTAATTTCAAGTTTCAAAACTCTTTCAGGGAGTGGTGTGGCAAGTACTGATGGACTTTCATCCTTTCTCCCTGCCCTGACTTCTGTGCACTTGTGCCCAGTCTCTTACCACTTGCAGATCCTGCCTATCTTCTGAGATAGGTGCAGTGTCACTGTCTGAGCTGGTGGCTATGGTGTATATTTGAGTGATGGCAGGTCTTCATCATCACTGTCTTCTTGCTCTTCCTCCAATGGCTGGGCAGGTTGTAGTTTTTGGGTATCTTAAGGTTGCAGCGAGAAGAGGAGGAAGTTAAGAAGTCCACATTCATACCATTGGCAGACTGTAAACCAAAATAATGTGGGATGAGAGAAGAAAGATTCATGTCTGAGGATACCATCATCTTTAATTAATTCAGTGGCAACAGCCTCCTGGTGCTGTCTCCTCCATGGATATTTGGACATGGACCAGGCCTCCCCACCTATTGCCTCCAGTTGTACACTACCTTCTCATGCAACAGAGAGGGATGTGTGTCAATGATAGTAATGCAGTATGCTTGAGTGTTACAGTTAAGTAACTGGCATGAGGGGGCAAGTGTAAGATGTGGTTGTGAGACTTGCGGCTGGATTAAATGTGTATGGGGGAGGTGAAGTATAGGATTACCCAGTCCTCATTGAGAGAGATTGTTGGTAGGAATGTGGAGAATTGAGCAGTGGCTGAACATATTGATGTGGTTGGTGGTATATGGCATTTGAAGGTGCACTCACTGACCATGACACATGTGAAGTCATTGAGTGGCACCGTGGTTAGCACTGTTGCCTCACAGCACCAGGAACCAGGGTTCATTTCCGGCCTCGGGTCACTGTCTGTGTGGAGTTGGCACATTCTCCCCGTGTCTGTGTGGGTTTCCTCCAAGTGTTCCGGTTTCCACCCACACTCCAAAGATGTGTGGGCTAGGTTGATTGGCCATGTTAAATTGACCATAGTCTCAGGGGGATTATCAGGGTAAATATGTGGGGTTACTGGAATAGGGCCTAGGTGGGATTGTGGTCGGTGCAGACTCGATGGGCTGAATGGCCTCCTTCTGCACTGTAGGGATTCTATGATTATTGCAACACTGCATCCAGGGCGTTTGGACTAGATCCTCCAGGAGTATCTGGAGTGCCCCCTGCCCCCTAAAGATACAAGATATCTTGTCCCTTTCCACCTTCTTCACCAGGCTTCCAGTACAGCATTTGAAAATCTTGGTGCATGCCGTAGTGGTCAGTGGTTGTTGTACAGCACGCTATTCTCAATGATCTCAGCATCACCAGCAGTCATACACACCTTCCCTTTAAACAGTGGAGACTAGCTTCAGTTCAAACCAGCATTAAGCAGCGCAGGTTATCTTTGGTGCAAACTAGTTTTAAACAGTTCAAGCTAGCTTTAAATAGTGCAAATTAGTTTTAGTGCAAAATAGCTTTAAACTGCAATAAAAGCAAAATACTGCAGATACTAGAGATCTGTATTTTTCATCACTTCTGAAGAGGAGTCATACTGGAGTTGAAACATTAACTTTGTTTCTCTCTCCACAGACACTGCCAGGCTGCCGAGTTTTCCCAGTGCTGTTTTCATTACAGCTTTAATCCATGCAAACTATTATTGATCCAGCCACAGTGAAAGAACAATGATCGAGTTCCAAGTCAGGATGGTGTATGACTGGAAGGTGGTAGTTTTCACGTACATTTGCTGTCCACGAACTTCACCAAGACAAGAGCAGCAGGGATATGACAACACCCCCACCTGCAACTTTCCCTCCAAGTCACACACTATCCTAACTTAGAACCATATTGGCCCTTCCTTCACCGTCCCTGAGTCAAAGTCCTGGAACTCCCTTCCTACAATACATGAACTGCAGCAGTTCATGAGACAGTTCACCACCATCGAGAATCTGGTGAATTGGTGCGACGACTGTAATCTCTCCCTCAGTGTCAACAAAACGAAGGAGATTATCGTCAACTTCAGGAGGTATAGTGGAGATCATGCCACTGTCTACATCAATGGGGACGAACTAGAAATGGTTAAAAGCTTCATGTTGTTAAGTGTCCAGATCACCAACAACCTGTCCTGGTCCCCCCATGCTGACACTACATTTAAGAGAGCCCACCAATGCCTCTACCTTCTCAGAAAACTAAGGAAATTTGGCATGTCAGCTACAACTCTCACCAACTTTTACAGATGCAGCATAGAAAGCATTCTTTCTGGTTGTATCACAGCTTGGTATGGCTCCTGCTCTGCCCAAGACCGCAATTAACTACAAAAGGTTGTGAATGTAGCCCAATCCATCACGCAAACCAGCTTCTCATCCATTGACTCTATCTACACTTCCCGCTGCCTCGGCAAAACAGCCAGCATAATTAAGAACTCCACATGCCCTGGACATACTCTCTTCCACCATACAAAAGTCTGAGGTGACATATCAACCGACTCATGAACAGCTTCTTCCCTGCTGCCACCAGACTCTTGAATGGAGCTACTTTGCATTAAGTTGATTTTTCTCTGCACCCTAACTATGACTGTAACACTACATTCTGCACTCTCTATGAACGGTATGCTTTGTCTGTATAGAAACAATACTTTTCACTGTGAACTAATACATGTGACAATAATAAATCAAATCAAAAAATCAAATCAAGGGGAATTAGTGAAGGGCAATAAATGCTGGTCCAGTCAGCAACACCCACATTCCTTGAAAAAATGAGAAAGCTTTAAGCAGTGCAAGCGAGTTTTAAACAGTGCTAGTTTAAAGCAGTGTGGGTTAGATTTAAGCAGTGCTAGCTTTAAACAATGCAGGCTGGCTGTAATTGGTGCTCAGAAGTAACAATATTTGTCCCCTGCATAACTAATGAATGGGGTAGTTAGTGGCGGCTGCACACAGAACATGCGTAAACAACCCAGTCTTTCTTTGTCCACTTCGCTTCTTGGTGTCCAAGTCTTCTCAACTTTTAGAACCACTCAGGAATGTTTGGCCAAAGTCTTCCTTTGGAGTTCTTTTACACTCCTAAAGTTTCAAAAATACCTCTTTTGAGGGGTGGACACGTGGATGGATTATTTGCAAGGCCTTATGATCCTATAAAGAGTTGCTTTGCTTCAAAATATCCTCTAAAATGTTGAGTTCTTTGCCTAAACATTTTGTTGCCTATTGCCTGTTATCAACATCTTGAGCTTTCTCGGGTACCTATCTCCCCTGGTCAATCACTCTCACCTATTTTTTACCTTGTTGCATCTCAAGCTGCTCTTCTGACTAGTTTCACCCTCCTAGTGACATTCCAGCTCTGGCCAAACTACCCACCAAAAGTTTCATTATTTATACCTAATCCATTGTCAGTTGTTTATGTCTAGACTGTTCATGAGATCTATTAACAAATTGTTTATAATGGCCACTCAGTTCAGCTGTTCTTACTCTTTACAAGCTGTTGTTCACTAAACTAACTTCTATTCTAATTTCACATACCAATAAACTCACATACTTCAGGCAACATCTTAATTATGCAAGGTTAAATGAAAAGTCTAGCACAGCTTGAGAAACATAGAAACGAGTAGCAGTAGGCCATTCAGCCATTCAAGCCTACTCTGCCATTCATTTGATCATGGCTGATCATCGAATTCAATATCCTGATCTCCCATGTCTCTTGATCCCTTTAGCCCCTGGAGATATATCTAATTTCTTCTTGAAATCAGACAATGTTTTGGCCTCAACTACATTCTATGCTAGTGAATTCCACGCATTCACCACCCTCTAGGTGAAGAAATTTCCCCTCACCTCAGTTCTAAGAGGTTTATCCCTTAGGCACCTAGTTCTGGACTCCCTCACCATCGGGAACATTCTTTCTGAATCTACCCTGTCTAACCCAGTTAGAATTTTATAAGTTTCTATGAGATCCTCTCTCACTCTTCTAAACTACAGGAGCAGGCTGAGGGTAAGAGAGTGGGTTTGCTGACTGTAATTAATTATTTATTTTTCAGTTAATTTTGGGTTTAAAATCGGAGGTTTTTTTCAAAACCGGAAGTCAGGCCAGGAGTGGCCAGGGGAAGTTTTTGGAGGGTTTAAAAAGGGCTTACCTTGGAGGTTCAGCTTCATTGTTCCCAGGAGCAGGCTGAGGGTAAGAGAGTGGGTTTGCTGACTGTAATTAATTATTTATTTTTTCAGTTAATTTTGGGTTTAAAATCGGAGGTTTTTTTCAAAACCGGAAGTCAGGCCAGGAGTGGCCAGGGGAAGTTTTTGGAGGGTTTAAAAAGGGCTTACCTTGGAGGTTCAGCTTCATTGTTCCCAGGAGCAGGCTGAGGGTAAGAGAGTGGGTTTTCTGACTGTAATTAATTATTTATTTTTTCAGTTAATTTTGGGTTTAAAATCGGAGGTTTTTTTCAAAACCGGAAGTCAGGCCAGGAGTGGCCAGGGGAAGTTTTTGGAGGGTTTAAAAAGGGCTTACCTTGGAGGTTCAGCTTCATTGTTCCCAGGAGCAGGCTGAGGGTAAGAGAGTGGGTTTTCTGACTGTAATTAATTATTTATTTTTTCAGTTAATTTTGGGTTTAAAATCGGAGGTTTTTTTCAAAACCGGAAGTCAGGCCAGGAGTGGCCAGGGGAAGTTTTTGGAGGGTTTAAAAAGGGCTTACCTTGGAGGTTCAGCTTCATTGTTCCCAGGAGCAGGCTGAGGGTAAGAGAGTGGGTTTTCTGACTGTAATTAATTATTTATTTTTTCAGTTAATTTTGGGTTTAAAATCGGAGGTTTTTTTCAAAACCGGAAGTCAGGCCAGGAGTGGCCAGGGGAAGTTTTTGGAGGGTTTAAAAAGGGCTTACCTTGGAGGTTCAGCTTCATTGTTCCCAGGAGCAGGCTGAGGGTAAGAGAGTGGGTTTTCTGACTGTAATTAATTATTTATTTTTTCAGTTAATTTTGGGTTTAAAATCGGAGGTTTTTTTCAAAACCGGAAGTCAGGCCAGGAGTGGCCAGGGGAAGTTTTTGGAGGGTTTAAAAGTGCACCAAAGTATACAGCGGGCTGCATCGTAGCGGGCAGCAGAGTGAGTGGGAAGTTGAGTGAGCTGTCAGGGCTTTGGCTCACAGGGCTTGGACGAGCAGGGGTGAGTTTTTGTTTCCTTACACTCTTATTAACTTTTCACTGTCTTACTTGACATAAAGTGTCCAGTATGAGTGTGAAACCAGTGTGTTGTTCCCAGTGTAGGATGTGGGAGGTCCTGGAGGCATCTTGCCTCCCGGACATCCACATCTGTGAGGGGTGTGTCGAGCTGCGGTTCCTGTGGGACCGTGTTAGGGAGCTGGAACTACAGCTCGAGGATCTTAGGCTGATGAGGGAGAATGAGGAGGTGATAGACAAGAGCTATCATCAGGTGGTCACACCAGGGCCACGGGAAGAGGCCAAGTGGGTGACGGCCAAGAAGGGTAAGGCTAGGGTGGTTGAGAGCACCCCGGTGGATTTGCCCCTGCACAACAAGTACTCCTGCTTGAGTACTGCTGGGGGGGACAGCCCGCCTGGGGGAAGCAGCAGTGGCCGTGTCTCCGCAGTGGAGTCCAGCCCTGTAACTCAGAGGGCTAAGGAAATGAGGAGGAAGGCGGTATTAATCGGGGACTCGATGGTGAAGGGGACAGACAGGCGTTTCTGCGGAGGTAGACGGGATTCTCGCATGGTGGTCTGCCTCCCTGGGGCCGGGATCCAGGATGTCGCTAGTCGCGTCCCGGAAATCCTGAGGTGGGAGGGAGAGGAGCCTGAGGTAGCGGTACATATTGGTACCGCTGATGTGGGTAGGAAGGGAGAAGGGGTCATGAAAAGGGAGTACAGGGAATTAGGGAGACAGCTGAGAAAGAGGAAAGCAAAGGTAGTAATCTCAGGATTACTGCCTGTGCCACGGGAAGGTGAGGGCAGGAATGGAGTGAGGTGGAGGATGAATGTGTGGCTGAGGGACTGGTGCAGGGGGCAGGGATTCAGGTTCCTGGACCATTGGGACCTCTTTAGGGGCAGGGGTGATCTGTATACAAAAAACGGGTGGAACTTGAATCACACGGGGACCAATATCCTGGCCGGTAGGTTGGCTAAGGCTACTGGGGAGAATTTAAACTAGATAGGTTGGGGGGAGGGGAGCTAGAAGAGTTGACTAGGATCAAGGAACTAATTGATGGGGGGGAGGATGCAGGGGTAAGGGGAATTACAAAATTAATGGTAGAGGAGAGGGTGCAAGTGAATGAAGGCGGTAATTTAGATAAGGGAGTAGAGGGAGACGGTCTTCGCGACTCATCAAAGCGGGTCCAGATAAAAGCTGGAATAAGGACACTTTGCCTGAATGCACGAAGCATTCGGAACAAGGTGAATGAGTTGATGGTGCAAATCAGCACAAGTGGGTACGATCTAGTGGCCATTACAGAAACGTGGCTGAAAGGTGACCAGGACTGGGAGATGAATATCCAGGGGTATCAGGCGTTTAGGAAGAATAGACAGGAAGGAAAAGGTGGTGGGGTCGCGCTATTAATAAGAGATAATATCAGGGTAGTACTGAGGGATGACATAGGCTCTGAGGAACAAAACGTGGAATCATTATGGGTAGAGATGAGGAATAGTAGAGGGAGAAAGACACTAGTAGGTGTGGTATATAGGCCCCCAAATAATAATGTTGAGGTAGGGAGGGCTGTAAACAAGCAGATAAGGGATGCGTGTAAAAACGGAACGGCAATAATCATGGGGGACTTCAACATGCACATTGACTGGCAGACTCAAGTCGGTAAGGGTGGAATGGAGGAAGAGTTCTTAGAATGCTGTCGGGATAGTTTCCTTGAACAGCATGTTATGGAACCGACGAGGGAACGAGCTATTTTGGATCTGGTATTGTGTAACGAGGTAGGTAGAATTAAGGATCTTATTGTGAAGGACCCTCTTGGGTCTAGTGACCACAATATGGTCGAATTTCTGATTCAGATGGAAGAGGAGAAAGTTTGGTCTCAAACCAGTGTCCTCTGTTTGAACAGAGGGAAATATGATAGGATGAGGGATGAATTGGCTAAGGTAGACTGGGAGAGCAGGCTGGCAGGTAGGATAGCTGAGGAACAGTGGAGGATTTTTAAGGAGATCCTTTTCAGTTCTCAGCAAAAATATATTCCAGCAAAAAACAAGGATTGTAAGAAAAGGGAGAACCAGCCGTGGATAACGAAGGAAATAAAGGAGAGTATTAAAATAAAAACAGCTGCGTACAGAGTGGCCAAAAATAGTGGAGAAACAAGTGATTGGGAAAAATTTAAGAAACAACAAAGAGAGACTAAGAAAGCGATAAAGAAAGGAAGGATAGACTATGAAGCTAGGCTAGCAATTAATATAAAAAATGATAGTAAAAGTTTTTATAAATATATAAAAAGGAATAGAGTGGCTAGAGTGAATGTTGGACCCTTGGAGGACGAGAGGGGGGAGTTAATAGTGGGAAATGAGGATATGGCTGAGTCTTTAAATACGTTTTTTGTGTCGGTCTTCACGGTGGAGGACAAAGAAATGTCAGAAGTAATAGTGGATGCGTTAGTGATTATTTATCAAAACTTGTTGCATTCTGGGGTAGTGCCGGTTGATTGGAAAACGGCTAATGTTACGCCACTGTTTAAAAAAGGAAGGAGACAAAAGGCGGGTAACTATAGGCCGGTCAGCTTAACGTCTGTAGTAGGGAAAATGCTGGAATCCATTATTAAAGAGGAGATAGCAGGGCATCTGGATAGAAATGGTTCGATCAATCAGACGCAGCATGGATTCATGAGGGGAAAGTCGTGCTTGACGAACATGTTGGATTTTTATGAAGATGTGACGAGGGCGGTTGATGGAGGAGAACCGGTGGATGCGGTGTTTTTGGATTTCCAAAAGGCGTTTGATAAGGTGCCCCATAAAAGGCTGCTGAAGAAGATTAGGGCACACGGAGTTGGGGGTAGTGTGTTAAAGTGGATTGGGGACTGGCTATCCGACAGGAAGCAAAGAGTCGGAATAAATGGGTGTTTTTCCGGTTGGAGGAAGGTAACTAGTGGCGTGCCGCAGGGATCGGTACTCGGGCCGCAACTGTTTACCATTTATATAGATGATCTGGAAGAGGGGACGGAGTGTAGGGTAACGAAGTTTGCAGACGACACAAAGATAAGTGGAAAAGTGAATCGTGTGGAGGACGGAGAAGATCTGCAGAGAGATTTGGACAGGCTGAGTGAGTGGGCGAGGATATGGCAAATGGAGTATAAGGTTGAGAAATGCGAGGTTATACACTTTGGAGGAAATAATAACAAATGGGATTACTATCTCAATGGAAACAAATTAAAACATGCTACCGTGCAAAGGGACCTGGGGGTCCTTGTGCATGAGACGCAAAAGCCCAGTCTGCAGGTACAACAGGTGATCAAGAAGGCAAATGGGATGTTGGCCTATATTGCGAGGGGGATAGAATATAAAAGCAGGGATGTCTTGATGCACCTGTACAGGGCATTGGTGAGGCCGCAGCTGGAATACTGTGTGCAGTATTGGTCCCCTTATATGAGGAAGGATATATTGGCATTGGAGGGAGTGCAGAGAAGGTTCACCAGGTTGATACCGGAGATGAGGGGTTTGGATTATGAGGAGAGGCTGAGGAGATTGGGTTTGTACTCGTTGGAGTTTAGAAGGATGAGGGGGGATCTTATGGAGACTTATAAGATAATGCGGGGGCTGGATAGGGTGGAGGCGGAGAGATTCTTTCCACTTCGTAAGGAAGTTAAAACTAGAGGACACAGCCTCAAAATAAAGGGGGGTCGGTTTAAGACAGAGTTGAGGAGGAACTTCTTCTCCCAGAGGGTGGTGAATCTCTGGAATTCTCTGCCCACTGAGGTGGTGGAGGCTACCTCGCTGAATATGTTTAAAGCGCGGATGGATGGATTCCTGATCGGTAAGGGAATTAAGGGTTATGGGGATCAGGCGGGTAAGTGGTACTGATCCACGTCAGATCAGCCATGATCTTATTGAATGGCGGGGCAGGCTCGAGGGGCTAGATGGCCTACTCCTGCTCCTATTTCTTATGTTCTTACGTTCTTATAATCCTAACTGATTTAGTCTCTCCTCATATGTCAGGCCTGCCATCGCAGGAATCAGCCTAGTAAACATTCGCTGTACACCCCCTATATATAGTAAGGACATCCTTCCTCAGATAAGGACACCAAAACTGCACACAAAACTCCAGGTGTGGCCTCACCAATGCCCTATACAATTGCAGCAAAACATCCCTATCCCTATACTCAAATCCTCTCGCTATGAAAGCCAACATACTATTTGCCTTCTTTACTGCCTGCTGTAACTGCGCACTTACTTTCAGCAACTGATGCATGAGGACACAAAGGTCTCGCTGCGTATCCGCCTCTCTCAACTTACACCCATTCAAGTAATGATCTGCTTCCTATTATCGCTATCAAAGTGGTAACCCCACATTTATCCACATTATACTGCATCTGCCATGCATATGCCATCACACTCAGCCAGCCCAAATCACGCTGAAGCATTCTGCATCCTCTTCATAGCTCACCCTCTCACCCAACTTTGTATCATCTGCAAAGTTGGAGACAATACATTCAGTCCCCTCTTCCAGATCATTAATATATAATGTGAACAGTTGAGGTCCTAGCACAGATCCCTGTGGACCCCACCAGTCACTGCCTGCCAATCAGAAAAGGACCCATTTATGCCAACCTTTTGCTTCCTACCTGCTAACCAGCTTTCTCTCCATCTCAAGACGTTACTTACAATCCCATGTGCTTTAACTTTGCATAGTAGTCTGTTATGTGAGACCTTGTCGAAAGCCTTCTGAAAGTCTAAATAAACCACATTTGCTGATTCTCCTTGGTGTACTCAACTAGTTGCATCCATGCTAAATTAACCCTCGTGTCACGGGGATTAGCAGGGTAAATGCGTGGGGTTACGGGAATAGGGCCTGGGTGGGATTGTGGTCGGTACAGACTCGATGGGCCGAATGGCCTCTTTCTGTATTGTAGGGATTCTATGAAAGAATTCCAATAGATTCGTCAAGCATGATTTCCCTTTTGCAAATCCATGCTGACTTTGTCTGATTATACCACTGCCTTCCAAATGCTGAGTTATGAAATCCTTGATAATGGACTCGAGCAACTTCCCCAGTACTGATGTTAGGCTCACCGGTCTATAGTTCCCTGTTTTCTCTCTACTTCCCTTTTTGAATAGCTGGCTTACATTAGCTACCCTCCAATCTGTAGGGACCAGTCCAGAGTCCAAAGAAATTTGGAAAATAACCACCAATGGATCCAGAGCCACTTCCTTAAGTACTCTGGGATGAATTATCAGGACCTGGAGATTTATCCATCTTCAATCCCATCAATTTTCCCAAAACCGTTTCTCTACTAATGCTGATTTCCTTCAGCTCTTCACTAAAACTTGTTTCTCTCAGAACTTCTGGTACATTGCTTCAGTCTTCACAAGGAAGACATGAGTAAAGTATGAATTTAATTCCTCGGCTATTTCTTTATTCCCCATTATGAATTCCCCCGTTTCTGACTGTTAGGGGCCTACCGTTGTTTTTGTCAAATCCTTACCTCTTTACATACCAATAGAAACTTTTACAGTTGGTTTTCATGTTCCTCGAAGGCTTATTTTCATACTCTATTTTTTCTTAATCAATCCCTTGGTCCTCCTTTGCTGAATTTTAAACCGCTCCCAATCCTCAGGTCTATTGTTTTTTCTTGCCAATTTATATGCTTCTTCCTTGAATCTGATACTATCTCTAATTTCCATTGTAAGCCATGTTTGACCACAATTCCCTTACCACTCTTGCGCCAAACAGGAATAAACAACTCCTGGAGTTCACCAATTTGTTCTCTAAATGCCTGCCACTGCCTGTCCTTTCAGTAATGTTTCCCAGTTCATCATGGCTAATTCATGCCTCACATCATCATAGTTATCTTTATTGAGATTCAGGACCCTGGTCTCAGAATCAACTACATCACTATTCACCTTGACAAAGAATTCTACCATATTAAGATCACTCATCCCCAAGGGTTCTCTCACAACTGGATTGCCAAGTAATTATCTCATTGCACAACATCTAGTCCAAGATGACCAGTTCCCTTGTTGGTTCTTCAACGTATTGCTTCAGAAAACCATCCCCTATGCACTCCACAAATTCCTCCTCTATTGTACTGTACCTTGCATTGGTTATTCCTGCATTTATCCAACTATGATCCTTGGTTCAAGCTAACAAACATGACCTAAGAATAGTTAGTTATCCCACTAGCCTTATCTATCCATGGCCCCCTTCCCAAGTGAGGTCATCATTGTCATCATCTAAGAATTATCTTTCTACTAGCTTTGTTTCTATGGCAATACAACCTTAAGCAATTTTCGGTAAAACTAAGCACACAGCACCAACTCGTTCCTTTCAAGTTAATATTTATATGCACATGTATTTTCACCGTATTTACGATTTCTAACAATACTGCACGGACATTCATCACAATCCCTGCATCTGTTTTCAGGGGCTGTCTTATTTATTCCGCAAAAACTTTGGGATCGAGTATCTCAGTTGCCTGCCTGCAGTAACCACAAAGCCGCAACGGGTGGCGTCCGACCATGGTTTGGCATTGGCATGCAGCAGTGAATGGAGCAGGCGAGCCTTGTGGAAAGGTGGAGAGGGTGCTCTGGGATAGGATGATAGCACGGAAGACAGGGGCATTTTCCGTGTTATCCAATAGCAGCTGAGTTTCGAGGTAATGGGGCAGCGCCAGGAAATATTATCAGATTTTGACAGAATTTATAGGAAGTGAGATTGGAAACCTCGGTGCTAGCAATAGGAGCTTATCTTGTTGGACAGGAGACCGAGAAAAGAACAATAAATTTAAAAGGTATGTTTGCAACCCCCCGAATTTCCATTCAAGAGAAACAAATGGAATCAAATCAACTGTGAACAAATCCATTCCTGGACTGAACTGCAGAACTCAAAAAGAGGCCTCGCAGACTGCCATGCGTTCAATCTCTTTCTCAACAAACTCTTCAGATTACCTCATTGTCCGAAGGAAAACTGTCCACCAGGAAAGCACTGACATTCTCTCTTTCTGAGATTCTGCCAATGTTATGGAGTTGTATTTTATGTAAAATGCAATGTTTGTTGTGTGACAAATGTTCTCAAATATTAGTATCTATATTCTTTTAAATTAATTCTTGGGATGTGGGCTCCACTGACAAGGCTGGGATTTATTGCCCATCCCCAGTTGTCCTGGTGAGTTTTTTTTGTGGAGTCACGGGTGGGTCAGACCAGGTAAGCAGAACAACTTTCGATCCCTAAAGAACATTAGTGAACCTGTTAGGATTTTACAATGATCCATTAGGGAGGCGGCACAGTGGTTAGCACTGCTGCTTCACAGCGGCAGAGACCCAGGTTTGATTCCCAGCTTGGGTCACTGTGAGGACATATTCTCCCCATGTCTGTGTGGGTTTCCTCCGGGTGTTCCGGTTTCCTCCCACAGTCTGAAAGACGTGCTGGTTAGGTGCATTGACCTGAACAGACACTGGACTGTGGTGACTCGGGGAATTTCACAGTGACTTCACTGCAGTGCTAACGTAAGCCTTACTTGTGACAAATAAACTTTAGCTTTACAGTCACTTTTACTGATACGAGCATTTGGTATTTTCAAGTTTTTTTAAAAATTAGTATATTTTGGTCAAGCTGTCAGTGGTGGGATTTGAACTTCTGATTACACTATTGTGTAATCTGACATGCATAAACAGCAACACTTTATATAGCGCCTTTGCATAGCACCTTTAACATATCACAACATCCCAAATTATTTCAACAAATATAAACACTCCAGTCAAAATCTCAGATATACACATCTGTACATTGTCAACATCACACATCCTTCTATTGTGAATGCATCAAATACTAAACAAGACTTTATGATTATATAGCATCCTTATCATAGTAAAATGTAATTTATGCAAGTTCTCCAGTGTTCCCGTGAAGCTTCGCCATTGTCAGCAGATGATCATGCTCACTGCTGCAGGGGTGATCACGTATATCTCTACTTAACTGTGTGTGGATGTGACAATCTCATCTCAGTGTCTGTTGGGGCGGTATGGTGGCACAGTGGTTAGCACTGCTGCCTCACAGCACCAGGGACCTGGGTTTGATTCCCAGCTTGGGTCACTGTGCGGAGTCTGCATGTTCTCCCCATGTCTGCATGGGTTTCCTGCGGGTGCTCCGGTTTTCTCCCACAGTCCGAAAGACGTGCTGGTGCATTGGCCATGCTAAATTCTACCTCAGTGTACCCGAACAGGTGCTGGAGTGTGGCGACTAGGAGATTTTCACAGTAACTTCACAGCCTTGTAAATGTAAGCCTACTGTGACACTAATAAATAAACTTTTAAAAAACTTCCACGACTGGAAGAATAATGAGTTCCAATCTTCATATCCATTACTGTTGTGCTTCTCCCTTAGATGGAATACATTCCCAAAATCATTAGCCTGGCCGCAGACATTGACACTCACCTCAGAAAAGTGAAGATGAACAACAGCCAGTGTCAGCGCCTGCATTCTCGGATTGAGATGCTGATGGTGGTGGTGAAAATGATGCAGGACCTGGAGGAACAGGACGTCAGCAAAGTCCTCAAGGAATTGAAAATTACATTGCAAAATGCGGAGGATCTGGTGAAGAGCTTCACCAGCTGGAGGAGCATCAAGAAGCTTGTGAGAGCTTCCAACGCCCTTGAGAAATTTCAATACATCAACGACCGTCTGAATGATTCGGCCCAGCAGCTGATGCTGGTCCTAACTGTCAGCTTCTCTCGAACTTTTAAAGAGGAAAACCGGAAACTGGAGGACAAGCGGGATCAAGAAGAGGATGAGAAATCTCTGAATCAAGTCAAAGCAGCAAATCAAGGTAATAGCTGGAAGTGAGAGTTAGGATAAATCCATGTCACTGACTAAGACCGAAGAATTACCTGATGAACAATATAAAGAGAATCTGTACAGAAAGGGAAAGAGGTGACTGAACCAACCAGACTAATTCCGAAACAACAGTTGATTGAATTCATTTGGCCCTGTTGTCACTGTTGAGCTGTGAGACATGAATTTAATGGTAATAATCTCAAAGACTATACACTGAAGATTATGCTCTCCACCAGCCTTGCAACTTGCCAGATTCTGCCTCACCCTGTCACCCCTTTATTTTCCCTCCCCTTACCTCTGGTTAAACCTAGCCCATTAGTTGTCGTTCACATATTGTATTTATACATTCACACAAACATATCATTTACACCCAGCTGCTTAATATGTACAGTACATAAGAATATATCCAGTGTTGCTCCTTGCCTGCAATGGAAAGTGCTAAGGGTTGGGACCAGGCTTGCAGGGGAGGATCCTGCGAGCTTCCCATCCAAGGGATACATTACCCCAATCAATCATCTTCTTCCAGATCATTTATGGAAATGTTGAAAAGTGTAGATTTCAACACCAGACCCTGCATGGACTTTCCCCATTTACACACCACTTCTATGTCCTGTTTGTTACTCAGGTGATTGAAGGCATTGCAACTGTTACTCTGGAAGACATTCTAAAGTTTGTGTAAACAATATCCCCACAGATCTGCACGATGAATGTGACAACTCAGCAAATCCACTAATCCAGAAGAGGCTGGAAGAGGTAGCAGCAGACATTAGGGAGATCAAGACCATAATGGTATCCAGTGAGTAATATTAAGCCTGTATGAACAGGTCGCACAACCTGTTTTTAACAAGTGGGACAAATGGGAAGAAAGATTAACTGAAGTTACAGCAGGTCAGTATAAGGTAGATTCATGGACTGCAACAGGAGTCAAGGAAGCAGCTCACCATTACCTTCCCAAGGGCAATTAGGTCAGTAATTCTGGCCCAGCCAGCAACATCCAGATCCCATCAATGAATAGAAAAAAAATAGACCAGCTGGCTGTTTCCTGTTCTTAAATTGTTAGTGTCATTTCTCGTGTGTGATTGCACCAGGCAACCACACCTTTGTTCGATAACCCTCCTGTGAAGCACCTGGGAACATTTTACAATGTTAAAGATGCTCTGTAAATGCAAGTTGTTGGACATGACAGCACTCAATGCTGTGCCACAGCTTGTTTCCAGGGCTGGTGCAACCATTGGGCAAACTAGGTGGTCACCTAGAACTGAAGCAAAATACTGACGAACTATTGATGGAACTACATCAGTAAACACACAGGCTTCGGCAGTGTGAACGGTCTAGATCGACTGATATATATATCCACATGTACGGGCACACTTATAGAATTCCTCATATTTGCACTACATCCTTTCCCAAAATTTAATATATTCTTCATTTTGTTTATGCGACAATTTTACAAATTTGAACATCTACATGACTCTTACAGAACTGAGAACCAGTAAATAATATCAAACATAATTTAATCTTGCCCACTCTATCTTAATGATTATTGATGTGGAGTTGCCGGCGTTGGACTGGGGTAGACACAGTAAGTGGTCTCACAACACCAGGTTAAAGTCCAACAAGTTTATTTGGTAGCACAAGCTTTCGGAGCATGGCCCCTTCATCAGGTGAGTGAAGAGTTCTGTTCACAAACAGGGTATATATAGACACAAACTCAATTACAAGATAATGATTGGAATACGAGTCTTAACAGGTAATCAAGTCCTTAGAGGTACAGACAATGTAAGTGGAGAAAGGGTTAAGCACAGGTCAAAGAGGTGCCAGGACAGTTAGTGAGATTTTGCAAGCCCAGGCAAGTCGTGGGAGTTACAGATAGTGTGACATGAACCCAAGATCCCGGTTGAGGCCGTCCTCATGTGTGCGGAACTTGACTATCAGTTTCTGCTCAGCGATTCTGCGTTATCGTGTGTCGTGAAGGCTGCCTTGGAGAACGCTTACCCGAAGGTCAGAGATTGAATGCCCTTGACTGCTGAAGTGTTCCCCAACAGGAAGGGAACACTCCTGATTGTTGAGCAGTGTCCATTCATCCGTTGTCGTAGCGTCTGCATGGTAGCCAAATTGATAGCCAAGTTCGCACACCTGAGGACAGCCTCAACCTGGATCTTGGGTTCATGTCACACTATCTGTAACCCCCACAACTTGCCTGGGTTGCAAAATCTCATTAAATGTCCTGGCTGGAGACAATACACACCTTTTTAACCTGTGCTTAACCCTCTCTCCACTCACATTGTCTGCATCTGTAAAGACTTGATTACCTGTTAAGACTCGCATTCCAACCATTACCTTGCAATTGATTTGTGTCTATATATGCCCTGTTTGTGAACTGAACTCTTCACTCACAATGAAGGGGCAATGCTCCGAAAGCTCATGCTGCCAGATAAACCTGTTGGACTTTAACCTGGTGTTGTGAGACTACTTAATGATTATTGATAGCATGAATTGCACATAAAACCATCCAGTAACTGTTTGTGGGAACACAGTAGTACATCATATGAGCCATTTACACATTATATAATGCACATTTCTTCTCGTACATATCCTGTGAAATAGTATCATCATATTCTCCTTTCTCATGTAAAATAAATCTGTAATTATAAATGCAGAATGTTTTCTAATACAAATGCAAAATATTCATTTTCAGAAAGTTAATTGTGCTGGGATTGATGGGGTGCACAAGGCTGAAGGTTCGCCTAGGATGCCTAATACTCTTGTACTGGCCCTCCATGCTTTTGCTTTGGTTGCAGAAGTGGTTACATAACAAATTGAGTCAAATTCCAGTTCTTTTGTAGAGTCTGTTTTGTGACCAAGAATCCCAATGAGTAATGTTCTGCACTGAGGATGTAGCATTGCTGAATGTAATTCATTGGATTGAGTTATGTATGCAGCCATGTTCCACACATGTGTGTGTGCATGCACTCACACACACATATGGCCACTCTGACAGATGAATAAGTGACACCTATTCCAGCATGCACACACACAGGAACATATGGACATCAACACACACGAACACAAAGACACCCCTCTGTCACACTTCACAAACACATATGGACACACACCACAAAAATAGAAAGCTATCCCAACTTCCATCACACCACCCACCTATGCTCATACCCATGCCCCCAGAAACACACACATGTCATATTCAATGGTTTGATTAATCTGTGTTTGATTATGTTGGTCTATTCAGCGATCTTTGTAACTGTAATCGATGTTAAAACATGCTACCGTGCAAAGGGACCTGGGGGTCCTTGTGCATGAGACGCAAAAGCCCAGTCTGCAGGTACAACAGGTGATCAAGAAGGCAAATGGGATGTTGGCCTATATTGCGAGGGGGATAGAATATAAAAGCAGGGATGTCTTGATGCACCTGTACAGGGCATTGGTGAGGCCGCAGCTGGAATACTGTGTGCAGTATTGGTCCCCTTATATGAGGAAGGATATATTGGCATTGGAGGGAGTGCAGAGAAGGTTCACCAGGTTGATACCGGAGATGAGGGGTTTGGATTATGAGGAGAGGCTGAGGAGATTGGGTTTGTACTCGTTGGAGTTTAGAAGGATGAGGGGGGATCTTATGGAGACTTATAAGATAATGCGGGGGCTGGATAGGGTGGAGGCGGAGAGATTCTTTCCACTTCGTAAGGAAGTTAAAACTAGAGGACACAGCCTCAAAATAAAGGGGGGTCGGTTTAAGACAGAGTTGAGGAGGAACTTCTTCTCCCAGAGGGTGGTGAATCTCTGGAATTCTCTGCCCACTGAGGTGGTGGAGGCTACCTCGCTGAATATGTTTAAAGCGCGGATGGATGGATTCCTGAGCGGTAAGGGAATTAAGGGTTATGGGGATCAGGCGGGTAAGTGGTACTGATCCACGTCAGATCAGCCATGATCTTATTGAATGGCGGGGCAGGCTCGAGGGGCTAGATGGCCTACTCCTGCTCCTATTTCTTATGTTCTTATGTTCTTATGTGAGTGGAACTAGGGAAAGCTAATTATACAGTGAAGCTGATAGACAGAAAAGACCTTGGGCAGAATTTTGCCAGGATAGGGCCATAAAATGTAGAGAGCCACTCACAACGCCATTGATTTTGATGGGAATGGACAATCCTACCCGTAGGAGGGGTGATAAAATTCCATCTCTTTATTCCAGCAGAGACCATATGTGTGTAGAAATCCTGTATGTTCTGGGATATTTTAAAGTATATTGTAATAAACTATTTGGATTTAGAACTAGAGTCGGCATCGTTCTGAGATAAATCAAATATATAATTTATACAAAAAACAATGAATGCATAACACCACACACACTCTCCCATATACCAATTTGCATATACCTACCCACAGCTACATAGAAATTCACCGACTTTCTACCTTACCTGCACCCTTGTTTTCTTCTCTTCTCATGTTCCCACAGACAATCACTACAAATATTACAAAACCAGTTTTTATATTTTTACCAGCTACCTTGTTTGTTGCTCCTTGCCAATTTGTTAACACTTCCACCATTGTAATTAAAAATGAGAATTCACTGCCTAAGTCAATAACAACAGTTTAGGCCTTACGATGTACACGTGCCTCTGATCCTCCTTATCCACCCACCAGCCTCCTCATACAATTTACCATCTCTATTCAGTTGACATTGAGCTGCTATCACATGACATAGCTGCAGTTGCCATATAACCCTTGACACAGTTTATCACTACAAAATCTATCTGTGCAGACATAAATTCATCTGTTGCACATTGCAAAAAGTAAAATCTTGTAGACAAGTTTGGGATGTGCGGTGAGAAAATGAGTTGATTTTTTCTGTAATCTTCTCATTCTTTCTGCTCTCTTCATTTTCTTTATGAATACAGATAAAAAGGCAGCCTCCTCTTCACAACAGTATAGGATCCGGGAGATTAACATGACGGAGTTGCAAAAGGACAGTAACCCTTTCCTGATTACTGACACTTCCAAGTATTACAAGGGAGTGTTCTTGAAACAGTCCGTTGCAATTAAACGCTTTATTAGTGAGTCTGCCAATATAAAGTGAGTACAGATTGCAACAAGCATAAGTTATACCTTCTTCCATGTTTCAAGTATAATTACCAAAGTAGCCAATGGGTCCGTAGTGCTGATAGTACTATAAGTATGGGTGGTACAGTTAGCCAATGGGTAGCAATTGTAGGCAGTGAAAGTAACCACTTATCAGCAAGTCTGGGTGGTACAGTCATCCAATAACAGCAAGTGTAGGTTGTCCCATCTGTCAATTGACAATGAGTTTAAATGGTGTTGTCAGCCAACAAGCAGTAGATGCTGTTACCCTGTAAACCATTGGTTATAAGTATAACTGCAGATTATTTAAGCTAAGGAAATTTTATGAGGTTAAAGATTCAGTCAAATTTTTAAGGTTTGAGGTAATGGCTGGAAATTCAGAGCTCTAGAAGTGTGAATAGCAATGCTTCACATTGTTTTATGCAAAATATGCTGATAGACATAGTACAGTTAGAGCATTATTGGGTCTACAGTGTTCTGAAGGAGACACTTTTGGACACTATATTATCATTTTCAGGAATGTTGTACTGTATGGATATAAAGTGTTGCTTTCAAGTTAGACAAGCTATGAAAATGGTTTAAATAGAACCCAAGGAGTTAGATGAGCTAGATCTTCCTTTAAAAAAACTTATCTCTCATTCTCTTTGCCTTCTCTAAGAGGGTACTGAAGAGATGGTATTCGTGAAATACTATACAGAGGATGTTAGATATGGGAGTGGGACTAAAGGATTCTCAATGTTACACCTTTGTACAGAAGAAAAAGGGAGTGAGAGTAATCTGTAACCATTTAAGTCAGTGGTGGAAAAGCTACCAGAGACCATTGTTAAGAACAATGTTCATTCTTACATCCTTATATATCTAACATCCTCTGTATAGTATTTCACTAATACCATCTCTTCAGTACCCTCTTAGAGGAGGCAAAGAGAATGAGAGAGAAGTTTTTTTAAAGGAAGATCTAGCTCATCTAACTCCATGGGTTCTATTTAAACTATTTTTATAGCTTGTCTAACTTGAAAGCGACACTTTATATCCATACAGTACAACATTCCTGAAAATGATAATATAGTGTCCAATAGCATGGAGAAGCATGGATTAATCAAGTTCAAGTCAAATCATGTCTGATTAACCTGTCTGAGTGTTTTTGATAACTCAGAGAAAAGTGATGAAGATAGTGTAATTGTTGTTGTATACATGGTGGCATTTGATAAAGTATCATGTAACAGACTTATTTGAAAAACAAAAGCATGTGGTACTGTAGGGGCCATGATAACTTATGTACAAAATTGGCTAGCAGATTGGAGGCAGAGAGAGGCGGAATTTGGATGTTTTCCTAACTGAAGGTCAGTGCAGTGGAGTCCCCAGGAATCAATGTTAGGACTATCGCTTTTCATTGCTGACCATATGAAATTTGGCAATGTTGTAACTAGTGAGTGTGATAGACTTCGGGAGGGCATAGGCAGACTGTTGAAATGGGCACAAACGTAGTAAATGAAATATAGCATGGAATAATTTGAAGTGGTGCTCTTTAGGAAAGATAACATGCAGACACAGTATCAAGTAAATTGAATTATTTTGAGGAAGGCTGAAGAGCAGAGGGACCTAGAGTGCATATTCACAAATCTTTGAAGGTATAGCAGTTAATAAGGTGAGGTAAGGTTAAGAAAGTATTTCGTTTTATAAAAAGGGCATTGAATACAAAAACAAGAAAATCAAGCTCAACCTTTACCAATTTCTGGTTAATTGGAGTATTGTGTACTATTCATAACTACACAATTTAGGAAGGATGTTAAAGTGTCGGAGAAGGTATAGAGGAGGTTTACAAGGATGATATCAGGGATGAGGGACTTCAGCTATTTGGAGATTGTTCTTTTTAGACTGGGGGACTGGAAACCTAATAACCTTTCAAAATATGAAGGGTTTTGACCCCATTTGAATTGGAATACATATGTGCCTGGCAGCCTGCTACTTTGTGACAGAGATCCCAGTATAAACTCTTTCCTCTGCCAAGTGAGTCGTCAGCTAGAGGTCAGACTTAAAATAATTGGCAAAGGAGGAATTGACTAGAGGGGAAATGAGGAATCGTTCACACAGAGGGTTGTTAAAATTGGAAAGATGTGTGAATCATATTCTACATGAAAAAGCAAAATGACATGTACTTGATGAGGCTTAAATTGCAGATTTCTGACATGGGCTTGGGGAGGGCAGGGTATGGGGGCGAAGAGCTGACGTATGGCATTAAATTGTACAGTTCTTTCAAAGAGCCAACAAAGTCATGATGGGCTGAATGGCCTGTATCATGTCCTGTTAAGATTCTATGATCTCCAATGCACTTCTGTGACTGACCACTCTGGGGCACACATTGCTAGCAAATTAATCTCCAAACTTCCTTGCCTCTCTTTGCTAGCGAGTAACTGCACCTCTTTTCCCATCACAGCAACGTCCAGAAGGTTTTCATGAGAGAAGCTGAAACTATGAATCAGTTCAGATCAGACAACATCGTACGTATTTATGGAATCTGTATGACTGGTGAAGGTGAGTGCACCCAGGTACAATTTGCAATATGTGAATTTACATCATCACTGGAGAATTTTTAATAATACAGTACTGGTCCATCTACTGTTAAATTACTTACTGACCCCTCCCCTCCGTGGCATTTCAGGTTGAGAATTTCCAGGTTGAATTGAGTTCCATTATTCCGTTCACTGGGCTTGGGATTCGTGGTTAAGTTACTGATCAGGTTCTATTTACAGCTAATCCCATAGCTTGTGGTGTTGCTGCTTTAGAACTGCTGAATGATGCCAGGGCTGAAAGGGTTAAATCATCAGGCCAGGTTACAAATACAAGTCTTGCATTTCCTCAAGTATAGAAGGTTAACCAGTGATACAATTGAGTTGTTTAGGGATTATCAAAGCTAGATAGAGAAAAGTTACTTCCTCGGAGGGGAGTCTCAAACGAAGAGCATTAAGAAATGGGCCATTCAAGTGTAATGTCAGAAAACACTTCTTCACACTGGAAGGATATTAAGGGATACAGAACGAAAGCATATAAATTGAATTAAGAAAAAAATGGTGCCATTGACTTGAGGGGCTAAATGGGCTTCCTTGACTAGGAGGCGTAGGAGATTTGGCAGGCTGACTCACTCACACTGATATTATAAGTTCATAAGATATAGGAGCAGAATTAGGCATTCAGCCCATTGAGTCTGCTCCGCCATTCAATCATAGCTGATGTGCTCCTCTTCCCCATTTTCCTGCCTTCTCCCCATAACCCTTCAGCCCATTACCAATTAAAAATCTGTCTAACTCCTCCTTAAATTTACTCACTGTCCCAGCATCCACCACACTTTGGGCTAGTGATTCCACAGATTCACAGCCCTTTGGGAGAAGTAGTTTCTTCTCAACTCTGTTTTAAATTTGCGACCCCTTATCATAAGACTATGACCCCTCATCCTAGAATGCTTCACCAGCAGAAGCATCCGCTCCACGTCTACTTTATCCATACCTTTTACCATCTTATATGTTTCAATTTGATCTCCCTCTCATTCTTCTAAATTCCAGAGAGTTTAGGCTAAACTGTTCAATCTCTCTCCATACGACAAACCCCTCATCTCTGGAATCAATCTAGTGAACCTCCTCTGAACTGCCTCCAATCCCACTACATCTTTCCTCAAATACGGGAACCAAAACTGCACAATACTCCAGGTGTGGTCTCACCAATGCCTTGTATAGTTGCAACAATACTTCCTTACCTTTACATTCTATTCCTTTAGCTATAAATACCAACATTCCATTCACTTTCTTTATTACCTGCTGTGCCTGCATGCTAGTTTTCTGTGACTCATGAGCAAGGGCACCCAAATCCCTCTGCTCTGGGAACACCCTGAAGTCTCTCGCCATTTAGATAATAAGTCGCCTTCCCATTTTTCTGACCAAAATGCATGACCTCACACTTATCCATGTTAAACTCCATCTGCCACATTTTGGCCCACTCTCCTAACCTATCTATATCCATTTGTAAGTTTCTTATTTCCTCATTGCAACTTACTGTCCCTCCTGTTTTTGTGTCACCTGTAAATTTGGCTGTAGAGCCTTCTATCCCTGAATCCAAGTCATTAATATAAATTGTAAATAGCTGGGGCCCAAGGACTGAACCCTGTGGCACCCCACTAGCTACTTCCAGCCATCCAGAAAAAAAAACATTTATCCTGACTCTCTGTCTTCTGCCCATCAGCCAGTCACCTATCCAAGCTAATAAATTACTCCTAATCCCATGTGATCTAACCTTGTGAATTAACCTTTTGTGCAGCACCTTATCAAACACCTTCCGGAAGTCCAGATATACTACATCTACAGGATCCCCATTATCCTCTTTGCTTGTTACATCCTCAAAGAACTTTAGCAAATTAGTCCAACATGATTTACCTTTCATAAAGCCATGCTAACTCTGATGGATAGTGTTTTGACTTTCCAAATGTCCTGATATTGCTTCCTTGATAATTGATTCTAACACTTTCCCAACAGCAGATGTTAAACTAATCGGTCAGTAATTTGCCATATTTTGCCTCCCTCCCTTTTTGAATGAGGGCGTTATATTAGCATTTTTCCAATTGGAATCTTTCCTGTAGGGCATTTTGGAATATTGTAACCAATGGATCCATTATCCCCACCGCCACTTCCTTTAATACTCTAGGATGTCGACCATCAGGCCCGAGGGACTTGTCTGCCCTCAATCCCAATAGTTTGCTGAGTACCTTTTCCCCATCGATGTTGATTGTTCTAAGTTCTACCCTTCCTATTACCTCTGACTTGCCCATTCCTATAGGAATGGTACTAGTGTCCTCCACCGTGAAAACTGAGGCAAAGAATTGATTTAGCATCTCTGCCATTTCAGTGTTCCCCACTATTAACTCTCCAGTTTCATCTTCCCAAGGGACCAACATTCACCCGAGTGACTCTTTTCCCTTTCAGATACCTGCAGAAGCTTTTGCTATCCTTCTTGATATTTTGTGCTAGTTTTCTTTTGTAATTTACGTTAGCTCTTTTTATTACTTTTTTAGTATCCTTTGTTTATGTTTGAAAGTTTCCCAATCTTCCAGCCTGCCATTGGCCTTTGTAATATGGTATACCTCGTTTTTGTCTTTATATTGTCCTGATCCCCCCCCCAACACACACACCATCTTTCTTCCTCGCTGGGATATGTTTTAATTGTGAGGAATTGAGTATCTCTTTAAACAGCTGCCACTGCTCATCCGCTGTCCGACCTTTTAACCTTCCTGCCCACTCAACTCGGGCCAAATCTGCCCTCATGCCTGTGTAATTTCCTTTGTTTAATTCCAGGACGCTAGTGTCCAGGGATTCCACTTTCTCACCCCCAAACTGAATTGTGAATTCTATCACACTATGGTCACTACTCCCTAGAGGATCCTTAACTATGAGATCATCAATTAATCCCTCCTCATTACACAATACCAAATCCATAGTAGCCTACTCCCTGGTTGGTTCCACAACATATTGTTCCAAGAAACAATCTCTAATACATTCAATGAACTCTGCCTCCAGGCTACCCTTGCCAATTTCATTTTTCCAGTTATTAAAAATATTAAAAATCACCCATGATTATTGCCGTACCTTTCTTGCACTAAGCTTACCCTATTGGGATTGGGGTGCAAATTTGTATCAAACAGACTACCTTGTAAAAGAGATTCTGATATAAAGGTCCCCATAGGATAGTCTTTATCCAAAAACTTGTGTCTGCTTTAAACATTGATTTAGCAAGATGATCTGAAGAGACACTTAACTGGGAAATCCAAATGGGGAAGTTCACTGAGGCTGAACTAGTCCCGAATCAAGCCTTCCTTTCCCAACGTTATCTGTAGGTTAAAACCTTCCTTCCCAAGTCAGAACCCAATGTAGAGGATTGGGAGGGCGTGGGATGCCATTATGACTACAGTTCTGATGTGGATGTAATTTAGTTGAAAACCATGTTAACTAATGACTCCACTTAAGATCCAGAAGAAATGAACAAATTTAATTTGTGTTTAATAATAGTTTAAGAATTATATATTAAATAATTAAGGAAGTTACAAAAGCCAAATTCTACTTTTGCACACTTCACGGTATCTTGTAACCCAGCTGCCACACATGGGTTCAAAAGAGTTCCGTTCAAAACTGGACATGTGGCAACCTAATTTCACCCTGACAGCTGTGGGCCTCAGTGGGAGATGTTGAGATCAATGTGGTGGAGGGATAATATAGCAATTTACCTTCAGTAAATTTATTCTTCCTGCAGCTCAGTAGTGTTACAAATTCCTTATGGTTCTCCATGGTGTTCCATCTGTGTCCATTTATATTCTTTCAGAGTTTGAGCCAACGATCATTACTCGTCTTTAACAAAGCAATTGGCTTAACAATGTAATTGCCAAAGCGTGCAATTGCTGATAAATTGACAGGAAATGCCTCTCTGTGCTCATTGGGCCCTGCAGGGATGGGGTGTATTATTGACCACTTTAATAACATTTTGGTTTGATGTTTTAAGTTTCCTTTACACTTTGTCTTTTGTTTTGGGCAGTACCCCGCTTTAAGGGTCTGGCCCTTTTACTTTGTCTCTCAGTTTGTTTAATTTAGTTTCATTGTTTTGCCTCGAATGACAGGAGATGCCTGCAATCCTGAAAATTCAGGCAGAAGCCTCTCGCGCGGTGAATTAACAGCTAATCTTCCTGTGTCTGTGCTCTTAGGCCACAGGTCCGAGTTTTTGATCGTAATGGAGTACTGCAAATACGGGGCCTTGAAGAATGTATTGGGCAGCGAGAAGCAACTCCCTTGGTCAAAACGGGTTCAAATGTCACTGGACACTGCCAGAGCTGTTTACTGGTAAGGCAAATTACTATTTTGGAAAATTGCATCTTCTGAGATCCCACACAGTGTAATATCCAGTTTTGTAGAAAGCAGCACAGTGGTCCTTGTAAAGACAGTAACTTTGGGCATGATTCAAACCTCATCAGCTGACAAATCACTATAAAGTTGGGGAACTTTAGAATTACAGAGAATTGACAGTACAGAAACTAGCCATTTGGCCCCAGTAGGTGTATGTGCTCAGGTGAGCCCTCCTCCCACCCTACTTCACCACACCCTATCAGCATATTCCTCTATTCCACTCTCCCTCGAGTTATCAATACATCTATTCACCTCAACTACTCTTTGTGGTATTGAGTTCCACATTCTAACCATTATCGGAGTCAAGAAGTTTCCCCTGAATACATTATTGGATTTATTTGTGACCCTCTTATATTAATGGCCCCTGGTTTTGGTGTAAACCAAATTCTTGTAGATTGCCACTGGATCTCCACGTACATATAAGGCTGCAGAGATGTATCTCCCTCGGCTTCAGCAGTGGGAATTGTAGGTCTCTGGCTACCAGAGGAGTTTGACTCAAATCCTGGCGCCAGATAGAGCCAACAGTGCAGAGGTGTGGGCATTGCTTTCCAGGCCTCATCCCTCCACCTCAGTTTGCACCAGTCATTTCCCTAAGCTAACTAGCTCTCATATCCCTTCAGCAGCAACAGTTAGTACCATTCCATCAGGTGGGTCAACAAATTGGCTTATTCGGTTCTGACCCAATATTTCTATATGTAGCTTGGTGTCAAATTTTATTCAATAACATTCCTGTGATGTACCTTGGGGTGTTTAAAGATTCTATGTCAATGCAATAACATATTTAAAGGGCATCTTTAACATAATGAAATGTCCCAAAGCGCTTCATGGGCATTATAAGATAAAGTATGACACCAAGGCATAAAGGAAGATATTAGCTCAGATGACCAAAAGCTTGGTCAAAGAGTAGATTTTAAGAAGTGTCTTGAAGGAGGAAAGCAAGATAGAGAGTCAATGGGATGTAGGGAGGGAATTCCAGAGTTTGGAGCCGAGGCAACTGAAGGCATGGCCACCAGTGCTGGAGTGATTATGACTGGGAATGCACAAGAGGTCAGAAATGGAGGAGCACAGATATCTTGGAGGGTTGTGGGGTTGGAGGAGATCACAGGGATGGGGAGGTGTAAAGCCACGGAGGAATTTGAAAACAAAGATGAGAATTTTAAAATCCAGGTGTTGCTTGACCGGGAACCAATGTAGGTCAGGCAAGCACAGGGTGATGAGGCAATGGGACTTGTAGCAAGTTAAGATGTTGATAGCAGAGTTTTGGATTACTTCAAGTTTACCAAGAGTACAATGTGCAAGTTCAGCCAGGAGTGCATAGGAAGTCTAGAGGTGGTGAAGGCATGGATGAGGGTTTCAACAGCACATGCACTGAGACACGGGTGAAGCTGAGTGATTCAAGAGGGAGAAAAGGTGAATTTAGAGGTGGAGTGAATATGACGTTAGAAGCTCATTTCAGGATCGAATATGACACCAACGTTGTAATCACACTGGCTTAATTTCGGACATCTGCCAAGGAGAGGGATGGAGTCTGTAGTGAGGAGCGGGGAGCAAAAACAATGGCTTCAGTCTTCCGAATATTAAGTTGAAGGGAATTTCAGCTCATCCATTGCTGAATATCATGTAAGTAGTGACAATTTAGTGACATTGGAGGAATTACGAGAGATGATGGTGGGATAGAATTGGGTATCAGAATTGGGTGTCATCAGCACACATGTGAACACCATGTAGATGAGAAATAGGAAGAGCCAAGTATAGATCCTTGGGGGAAACAGAGATATCCGTGCAGGGTCAGGAAGAGAAGCCATTGCAAGTTGATGATGTTGTGTTACACTTGCATCTGAGCCTGATATTGAAAAGTGGGCCATCTACACCCTGAGAGAGATTAGGCTTAAGGGAACTTTGATCTCCTTATCTAAGGAAAGATATACTGGCATTGGGGATAGTCCAGGGAAGGTTTACTAGTTTGATCCTGGGAAAGGAGATATTTTCTTATGAGGAGAGGTTGAGTAGGTTGAGCCTGTACACATTGGAAATGAGAAGAATAAGAAGTGACCTTACTTTGACATGTAGGATTTTCAACGGGTTTGACAGGGTAGATGCTGAGAGGTTGTTTCCCCTTGTGGAAGAATCCAGGACGAGAGGGCATAATCTCAGAATAAGGGGCCACGCATTTAAAACAGAGATGAGGAGGAATTACTTCTCTCAGAGGATAATGAATCTGTGGAATTCTTTACCCCAAAGGGCTGTAGAGTCTGGGTCATTAAGTATGTTCAAGGCTGAGATAGACAGGTTTATAAAGGGGAATCAAGGGTTATGATGATAAGGCGGGAAAGTGGAGTTGAGGATTATCAGATCAGATCAATCATGATCTTATTGAGTGGCGGAGCAGACTCAATGGGCTGAATGACCTTCTTCTGTTCCTATGTCTTATGGTCTCTTGACTGCTCCAATAAACTCACCAGAGAATTTCTCAGCAGAAATACCTCTTGCAAGTCACTGATTTCAAGGTATTTGTCCATTCTGTCTGGGGAAGACGTTTCCTTTTTGCTAATGACCATTATCTAATGCATTACTTTTCGTCTTAGAATGTGGGAAAATGTTTATTTGGGGAAATTCTGTGGCTCACATGGAAAGGTAACTTGTGTTTAATTTCAGGCTGCATCAGTCTCAAGAGAAAGCCAGGCTTCATTGCCGTGTTAACAGCACAAGCTTCCTAGTTGATGAAGATTATCGAGTAAAGGTACTGTCTTCCCCTCTACCGCGGCCACGTGTCCCTGGAGAGGGAGCATGCGGTGTCCACGGGCGCGGTTGACGCCTTCCGCGCCCGCTGGGCACCGCAGGGGTTGGGGTGCATTATCGACCCTAATAATCACATTTTAATTTGATGTTTTTAAGTTTCCTTTGTACTTTGATTTTTGTTCGGGCTGTTCCCCCTCCTTTTTGGGGAGCTGCCCCTTTTACTTTGTCCTGACTTAATCTGAGTTTGTTTATTTGGTTTGACCTAAAAAGAGGGCAAGCTGTGAGTATGCCGAGTTCCATCATTGCAATGTCATTGATGTGAATGAGGAACAGTTTGAGAACAGAGTGCTGGAGACCCCTGGTGAAGATCTTTGTACCACTGTGACACCAACTGTGCACGCTGCCAGGAACCTAAATGTCAATGGAATTGACTCAGTGGGTGGATTTTGTGGCCTCACTCGGGCGAGACCAGAAATCCACCCCCCCCCCGCCAAGGTCAACAGAGATTCCCATTGACAGACTCTCCCCCACTCCCATTCTGTGGCGGGCGAGGTGATAGAGTTCCGGTTAGTGTGATTGATATATCTCAACTTCATGTATTAAACTTTGTCAAATGCCTCATGATCATTGCTCAGTGTCTCCCTCTTCAAATTACCAGGCCCCAGAGGTTTGGAAAAGGCTGTTTGTTGCTCTTGTGTCTGGTCAGACCGAAAATTGGTGGGTTTAGACCAATGGAAGAGCAATGATTAGGCATCAGCTGTTACTGACTCTCCATTGTCTTAACTGAAAGAGCTCAGGCTGCAGTTTCCACACCTTCAAGCTGAGTGGCTGACAATAGAGTGGCAGACGACAGTAAAGCAGCATTAGTGACGACAGTAGAAAGCGCTGAGGCAGTGGAGGTCATGAGTAGCAGTGAGGATCCTGGCCAACCGTAGACCAGACCCAATCCAGGCTATGAGAGAGAGCAGCAGACAACTGATCCTCATGCCTAAATAATTGACCCTTTATCTTGAGGTTGTGTCCAGTGTTCTGCATTCCCAGTTAGGAGGAAAAAAGCCTTAGTGTCTACCCTGTCAAGCCCCTACAGAATGAGATGCACTCATTCATTTAAACTCCATAGAGTATAGGCCCAATTTACTCAATATCTTATCATAAGGCAACCTGAAAGAACAGACAGGCTTTTATTCTGTCTTGTCTATCAGATGGTGCAGCACTCCTCGGCTGTGTCAAGTTAGAATTTGTACCCTAGTCCCTGGAGTGGAATATGAACTCTCAACCTTCGAACTTGTGGAAGTGCTACACCACAACAGGTACTGGCAGCCAGCCTATTTTTGCAGGTAGGTTTTGCCTTTTTTGAGTGTGGGAGTCTCACATTTTTTCCTCTGTGGGAGCTTTGCATTTTTTCTGCAGAATTTTAATCATGTGTGGTCTACTCTCAAATTGTGACGTGTCATTCTCACCCCCTGCTTCTAAAGCTCAGGCACCCATGTTGAAACACTCAGTTTACAAAGTTCCTTTGGGTAAGTAATGTGCCTGCCTACATGACACGAGTCTCGACATTTCAAAAGTATTTTATTGGTCATAAAAGTTTTGGGACCTCCTGAGATTGTGAAAGGTGCTAAATTAATACAAGTTCCTTGCTTTATTTTTGATTTCCACAATCAGCTCATTTCAGAAGTACGTTGTTTAAAACACAAAGGAAAAATACACTTAACCTTTTTCACATAGAACATATGAATGGGAAAAATAATTCTGTATTAAAAATAATCTGACTTCTGGAAAGGCTTGCTTTGGGAAGGCTTTGCTTTCTTCAGGAAGACTTACTGCTAGTTGTTTTCATCTATATTCTTCTTTGTTCAGTTAGCAGGACTGGAGCTAACAAAGACTGAAACTTCAATCAAACGTAACAAGTCAGCAAAGAGAGACTCAGCATCAGAAATCCCATATCTCTCACCACAGCAGCTCAATGAGGTGAATTACCAGTATGATGAGAAATGTGAAGTGTACAGGTAAGCATTGGCAATGTCCCACAGCAAGAAGCAAGAGAGTTTATCAACAGATATTAACGCATCTATTCCACTTACCAGAACCTGCAATGCAGTTGTAACTTGTTACTTTTTCCTTATTTATTTTAATCTTCTGTTATGCTCTTTTCGTGGTGGTGTCCTGTACCCTATCCCTTTAGTTGGGTTTCCCAGTGCAAAAGCTGTGGAATACAACTTCCCTGAGTTGTAAATGTAGGTTATGAGACTGGATTAATGCCCGCAACTTCATTTTCAATCATTAAGGATTTGGTGATATTTTTACATTGATGGCAGTTTGTGTTACTTCTTTTTGGAGATTAGACAAGTCCAGCTTGCCAAGGGTCAGGCACATTGGTCCAAATTGCCTTTTCTCCTTCCATACTGCAATTTTAATGGAATTGCAATTTCTGTCAGCCTGCTTTCCCTCATTGACTGTACTGCTGTACCATCTGAGTAAAACACATGATTAAAACAGAGCCTTGATTTTTCTTTCAGCCTCGGGATTGTCCTGTGGGAAATCAGCAGCTGTAAAACACCATTTGAAGGTAATGTGTGTACACAGCTAACCGCAGCTTGTGTGTATCTGGGACCTGGTGCAGCTTGTAGATTGCATTGTCAAGCACAGTTATTTCTGGTTATTTTCCTTGGCTTTGCATAGCTCATTCACTGTAGTGATATAATAGCCAATGAAAGAAAGAAGGAACTTGTATTTATAAAGATATCCCAGAGTTCTCTGCAATCAAATACTTTTGAAATACAGCCACTGTTCTCATGTAGGAAATACATCAGGCAATTTGCCCACAGCTGGATTCCACATACAGCAAGAGATAATGACCAGGTCATTTATTTCAGTGATGTTGGTCAAGGATTAAATATGGAGCTGGATACTAATGAGAACTTCCCTGCTCTTATTCAAAATAGTGTCATGGTATTTTTTACATGGTTGAAAGAGCAGACAGAACTAACATTTTATGTTAAATCCTCCAACTGTACAATGCAGAGCAGACATTTCCCCTTTCTGGACATTCTAGAACAAGAGGCCATAGTTTAGGCGCAGATTGAAAACAGAAATAAGGAGGAATTACTTAATTCAAAGGGTCATGAATTTGTGGAATTCTCTATCCCAGAGTGCACTGGACACTGAAACACAAACCAAATTTGAGGAGATAGTTGGTTTTTAATTAGCAGCAGAATGAAATGCTATGGGGAGTGGAGATGAGGCCAAGATGAGATCAGCCATGATCGCATTGAATGGCGGAGCAGAATCAAGGGGCTGAATTTCCTACTCCTAGTTCTAATGTTCTTTTTAACATTCCCTCAGTACTGCACAGGAGTGCCAACCTGATTACATGCTTGAGTCTCAGGAGTGGGACTTGAACCCACAATCTTTTGACACTGAGGTAAGAGTACAACCACTGAGGCTACAGGTGACACAGTCCAACAGTATTACACCAAGTCCATATACTCCTGTCTTCTATAAAGGCCTTGAAATATGTTGGGCTACTGGTCCATGGACACTGGCTACTGCCCAGTATCTATCCAGACTAACTATGTGTGATACTAGACTCTGACCGTCTCAGGCTAAGTTAATTGACCATAGAAAACATCACGGATGGGATTCTCCCAAAAAAAATTCTAAGTGCCAAATTCGCATAAAAACTGAAGTAAATCCTGCTGGTTTTTTCAGCGGGATTTTCTAAATAAATCTCCCACACTCCGTGCACTACAGAGTGCACTGGAGTGAACCCCGGGAAAAATCAGTGGGTGGGGGCCTAATCCGGCTGGAGAGGCGAGCAGCATAGCGCTGAGTGGGCCACTGCACATGCGCCGATCTGTTAGCGCCAAGATCAGTACATGCGCAGTAGCCTGCACTGCCAGCCTCCCGATCGCTGTCCTCCTTCCCTCTGTCACCGGAGTGCAGAGTGGCATCGGCCCCCCACCCCAGAGGCCCGCTCCCTTGGCACAGCCCAATGCCTAGTGGGCAGTGCCACGTTGCCCCTTGGGCATTGCCAGGAGGGCAGGTTGGCACTGCCAAGCTGGCAATGCCTTGGGGGCACCCCCTTACACTGACCCCCTGGGGGACCTCCATGGGCCCCCCTCCACTCCAGTGAGGTCGGGCTGCCAGCATCCCGCTAGTGGGAAGCTGTTGTAGCCCCCCCCCCGCCCGGAGTGAAACATTCCTGATGGGGGCCGGGGCCCAATAATTAGATTCTAAACTTCATTTAAATAATTTATTCAGCTCCACGCTGATTTCTGGCATGGAGCTGATGGCGCCGAAAATCCGGCGGCCGGTGACACGCAGAGTCCGTGGCGCCCAGCGGGAAGCTCGTTACACGGCCTCTGCTTGAGTCTCCCGGTCCCGACAATTGATCCTGATTTTGTCCCCACCTGACATGCAAGTACAGTCCGCTCCATTCATACCAAACGTACACAGTGCATAATTATGTTTGGACATGATCAGTAATTTCAAATGAAGAAATATAACTTCTTCAAACTGATGCTAATGCCACTTTAAATCGAACGCTTTAGCTAGAGAACTCCCATCGCTTTAGTTTAAGATTTATAATTTCATTTTGATATCTATTTACCTGACAGGATCAATGACAGTGTGAGCTATAGCACAGCTCATGATAACTGATCCTCCCAGTGTGCTGGAACTCGCTTCATGGCTGATTCTACAGTTGAACTCAATAAGCTAAACAAGTACAATACAGAGCAAAAACACTGTTTGCAGCCATAGTGTTTAGTGCAATACTGAAAACACTGACTAAGTCATTAATGGGCAACTGGGAATGGGCAAAACCCCCATCGACAATCCGGACCATTCAGTCTGACTTCAGCAGGGTATGATGGAGATTAGCAAATATTCTTTAAAGGTAGCAGTTTATCAAGTTTTCAAACTCCTGCATACAAAAAAGTATTACTTTTTAAATAATTGATATTGGGTTAGGGATGGGGCCAAGATCATTAGAGGAAATTGTTGGGGTGGGCGGAGCTAGTGGGGATAATAGAATGTGGAGGGGTTGATGAGGTATGAGGTCATCAGGGCCTGGGCCAGCCGGAGCTGGTGATGGGATTGCTGAGAGGTCGAAGTACTGCTGATGTATCCAATGTTATTCAATCTGTGAATGGAAATGAAACTCAGATCTACTCTTTTTTTGATCAGGTGTTAATCCCAAGGACATTCGCACACGGGTTTATGAGGAAAAGTTCCATGAGCCATTGCCGGATGACTGTCCTCGAGACCTGGTTGAGCTGATTGATGAGTGCCGTGCCTTTGAGCCATTTGAACGCCCATCAGCTGGAGGTAGGTGCTGTGTGACTCTGGATAATCTGGGTCTACAGGTCGTACTGAGTGGAAATGGAGGGGGAACTCTCTGCACACATTGGCCTAATGAATTTGTTAAGCTAACTAATGGCATGAACAACTTACAGTGGAGTGAAAGGGAAGTCCAGCTCTCACCAGCCAGCTGTAAGGTGGTAATTGTTGGGAATGGAGACCAAGAAAGATGGGGTAATTCAGTGAGTTGGGGAGAATTCATCTCGCACTCTGTTACAGTCAGTACAGCAGAATTCCCCTGCCCTCTGCTGGTATAGTGAGGGAGGCAGAACCCCTCATTCTCTGCTGGAACAGTGAGGGAGTCCGAATTCCCCCATTCTCTGGTACAGTGAGGGAGGTAGAGACATTCCCGCTCTCTGCTGGTACAGTGAGTAAAGCAGGAACCTCTTGTACATCCTATGTTTATACATTCTGTTAGAGAGTGGTTTGTTCTCTCAATCAGTCATTGCCAGAAGCTTTGGGAGAGTCCTGACTCAATCCTCAGATGAGAGAGAGACACACCACAAGAGAAGAGTCCAAGTGAAGGACACCTCTAACTGATGAACTGGAAGAGGGGGCTTTGTGGTTTCTGGTCTGTATTTGACTTCTCATTACCTTCCAGTCATTTATTATCACTGGTTCTGTTCCAGCTGTGGTCGATCGACTTCTGCAGATCCAGGAACAGTGCAAGTCAGCGTAGAAAACACCAAACAGGACTCACCATGACTGGAGCTCGTTCTTCATACAGAAATCACTCTTCTGTTTTAATCTGGTTAATATTTGCAATTAAATAACAAATTACTAATACTCAGGTTCCTCAAATTAAGCTGTGTAAATCTCAGTTATGCTGTTTCTAACCCTTCAGGGGGGTGGGGGGATTGTTCATCCACCCTTGTTGTGTGATGTTTTTATTTTAAAATCCAGACTGTGACACTAGTGTACCTTTAAGAAATGTGTTTTTATTCTGAAATCATGTTCTCTGCAGTTTATAAGCAGGCCTTTTTAATTTTGTTTTCTTCATTGTTGCCGAGTTGTCTGCTAGAAGTCCTTTTATTGCAAATTCAATGGCTTAAACGGGGATTTGTTTACTTTTAATCTGGGCATAATGCACTGACTTGGAATTTACAACAGAGTGGCAGGTCATGTGTTTTGGACAGTTTTCTTTCATAGTAAATTCAAGGTTTCACTTTCAGTTTGACTGATGACTGCTGTTTTAGTTAGATGTTTGGACATCAGACTGAAAAGCAGTGTTTCTCCCTCTTTCCCTGGTCTTTTAAATTCTGCTGGCTAGCTGCAAGTAGGACTCCTGACTTTCCTGGAGTGAAAATCCTGCTGTTGGCGGTTTGCTAGTTATTACCTAGAGCCTCTCTCGCCCTGGTGTTTTGGAAAGCTATTCTGACTTCATGCTCGTCTGTGTATCAAGAGAGCTGCAACCTCCAACCAAAGGACTAAATGAGCATTTGCATTTTCTGTGCTAAACCTGTGGCAAGGGTTTTGTTTATGGGATCTGTTTGGTTGGAATGGTATTTAGCTATTAAGGTTTATACAATATCATAGTTGTTTCTTTTTCTTGTTTGTAATTGGTAAAAGTTACTGCTAATTTTCTTTCTATACATGTTAACTGTATTCTTAAATAAACTTTGTTTGATACAAGCTCCCAAGTGGATCATTTGAATCATACCTGAGGTGAAACACCTCATAGCAAAACTTATGATCCAGGCGGGCTCCATAAAACACTTTGGCGTTTCTGATCTGAATTATAACAAGACATATAGGTTAAAAAGTTTCAGCAGCTGAGGCTGTTCAAGTAGATATAAAAACTCCTGTGGGTCTATTTGAAACAGGGCTGAGTATATTTCATGGCAATCTGTCTAACATTCCTCTTTAATCAACCACCAAAAACAGATTAACTGATGATCAATTTAATTTGCTGTTTATTGAACTTTGCTGTGAGCAGATTGGCTGCTTCATTTGTCTACTTAACACTTCAAAAGTAATTAATTAGCTGTAAAGTACTTTGAGATACATTTTACAAAAAAAAGGACCATGTCTGAAGGGGGTGTAAGGTTATTCTGGATACGTCAGAATGTAGAATTGAGATTACAATCAGAGCAGTCATGATTTTATTGAATTGCAGAGCGGGCTCAAGGGACCTACTACTAATTCATATGTTCAGTTGTAATATTTTCATAATCATTGTTGTAACTGCATTTGTTTATCAAGATGTTTTCCAATTAAAGTTTGTCTCTTTTTAAAAATAAAAGTTAAGCTCAAAATTGAGTGAGTCATCATAGTATCCAATAGTGATGATGCTTTCATCCAACCACACCACAAAACCTGTCGCAATTTGTTCAGTGTTCAACATTTCAAGTGCTTAGAGCCACAGTCTTAGAATTACAGACAGAAATAGATATCAAGTGTACACAAAAACCTTAATTTGATTGCGTAGAGAGGGCAACACAGGGCTTTTGTAGTCATTACTGTAATGATATTAACAACCTGCTATTCTAGTATATGATGCAAGGTAGATAAGCGTTCCTCTAGTCTAAACTAGATGTACTGAAAGGCCAGCTGATTCTAATGTGAAAGAGAGCGGTGGCATAATTTAACGCTCCATTGGAGAGAGTTGACATTTCTGACAGACTCAAAACATATCAGTTCCTTGGTTCTGCTTCTCTGACAACAAGCAGGGGGCCTGCTTTCTTTAATATCTTCATCAATTATCTTGACCTCGGAGTCTTGAGCACAGTGGGTAATTTCTGATTTTTAAGGCTAATGAAAAAGCGAAAGAAACAAACTAGACAAGCTACAGGATAATCTGAATGAATGAGATTTTGAATGTAATTGCTTCACATGGGGACAACGAAATCCAGAAAGGAGCTGTTATTTAAATGGAAAATAGAAAAGAGCCCGTTTGACAACAAGTTGGCACAGCGGTAATACTCTTTGGTGGCAATAAGTAAAGCAAATCAGATGTTGGAATGTAATAAAAGGTCAAGATTGATCGGAATTGGTGAAATAAGCCTTCTCATCCATGTACCATCCCCTTGGAGGGTGTTGGCAACCAGGGGCTTCCATTGGATTGACCCATGATTGTGCTTGACAAAGTGGTGCGACATTACCTTCTGCCGTATGGCTGACCTAGAAACGCTCTGCTCTTACAGTTTGCCATCAGGTGTATTCGAAGGATTTACAGGCTGATAATTAAACTGTCCATGTTATGAAGCAAATCCTGAAGTGGGATTTAAACCCAGAATGTCTGGCCTAGGAATTGCCAAAGCGCCACAAGGTTACTGAGATAATCTTACCATATAAAAAGTGTGACTGCATTTCGACGGCTGGCCTAGAGGTAGGGGACAATGTCACAAGGTCACTAAGAGAATCCTACCATGCATCTAGAACTTGATCAAGAAAGAAAAATGCTTTGGAGGCACTACTCTGCATCAAGCATGTGTTGGGTTCCTTCAACATGAAAAAAAAATCCAAAACTGCATAGTCAAAACTTTATTGCTAATTTTTTTTTAATGGATTTTTGCTGAACCAAAAAGGATGGCTGCGATAAGTTAGCTGAAAACAAGGTGGGCCCTTTGTTCGGGGAGCTCTCAGCCTATGGAACTTCACATTCATCGTACAGACCCCTTGTAATCAACAAAAGCAGAGGAAGTGCAGACAAATTGGCTTTCCAACTGGAAGTATCAGAAAAGAGATCAAAACTCATTAAATTGGAAAAGATGCTCATAACCACTGTGTCCCTCCTAAGAAGAAACAATGGAATTCTGGCCAAAAGCACATAAACTGATTGTTAAGCTGCTATTAACAGTTTATGACATGTCACATGACCCATTCTCTGGCCTTTTTGGACAGTTTTAGCATTACATCTTTAGCTTCACAAGCAATCTGCCTTTTAAAATCCAACTGGTGAACCACCACTGGACAACCCTCCAGGCAGAACAGCATAACCTACTCCTCAAGCCTGTTTCTGCTGGAAGATTTCCTATCATCACCTGCAA
This sequence comes from Mustelus asterias, assembly GCF_964213995.1. Taxonomy (NCBI): domain Eukaryota; kingdom Metazoa; phylum Chordata; class Chondrichthyes; order Carcharhiniformes; family Triakidae; genus Mustelus; species Mustelus asterias. The sequence continues at coordinate 57,012,102 of NC_135804.1, read as the reverse complement.
AGCCGACCCAGTCCATTTGTATCCACTTCATCTTGCGGTATCAACACCAACCGTAAAATAAATTCTGCAACTCTTTGTCCAGCTAAACCTGAACTCAGGCGTCAAAGAATTCCTCATGGATTCTGGATTCCCAAAAATCAAGTGAATTAATATCCATTTCAGTGGTTCTTGTACTGTTACCATCTATTCAGAGTGTAATAGAGTGGTAAATTGCAAACACACAGCCCCCAGATTATGAATGTGAAATAAACTAAGCCGAGTTAAACACAGGATGGCTGTGCGTTATTAATAAACTTGATCACACAAACCAAGGGTTTGGGAAACACAGCATCACATACTTTTGAAATAATTTGAAACACCTTCTGTTTATGGACAGGTGATGAGAGGAAATTAGTCCCATTTTCCTGTCTCTCTCCTATCCATAACACATGGTTTCCTGGAAATGTATTCATTCCTACAGAATGGATCTTGTATCAACTTGCTATGACCATATTTGGGTAACTGTTCAGTTAAGACATGGAGAACATGTGATGAGCAAACTAACCCTCTGTTTTAAGAAAGCACTTTTCTCCAGGACAGTCAGAAGAGGAGATGGGCCGAGTAAGACTAGAAAGACACGGAGTGGGCACTCTTTCTTCAGCCATCCTGCAAGCTTGTGCCCTGCCTGTTTTTCCACCAGCCACATTGCAGGCAGCATCATAAAAATCAACTCAACTGACTCCAGGAGGGAAAAAAAATAGAACTTGTTTGGCAATGCTTGCCTCAACACAGAATCTGGACAGACCAAAGAGTCCAGTCTGAAATCATCCAACCATTAAGCTACAGGATCCAAATACACTTGCCTTTTTTTGGCTTCTGAATCAATTTAACCTACCCTCCCACTTCGCAACTTAGTTGTGTGTGCATGAACTCTTGAATGCATGTGTGAATAAGAGTTGGAACATTGTTTTTTTTTTACATCAGGTGTTGAGTACAACACATTTTTAAAAATACACAAGGAAGCCTTTGTTTATTTTACAGTCAAAGCACTAAAAACAGGCTGGATTGACAAGCAAATTCTTTAAAACAAAAAAAAATCTGTTGCAGCCAACCAAGGAGTGAAAACAGAGGAGAGAAATTCTACTAGGTTGTGGCATTCAATAAGATCAGCACTCACTCTACTAATTTCCAATGAGTATAGGCCCAACCTTCTCCATTAAACTATCCCTTCAGCTCAAGAATCAATCGAGTGAACCTTCTCTGACTGCCTCCGATGCAAGTACCACATATCCCACCTTAATTAAGGAGACTAAAACTGCAGAGCACTCTTGATGCAGTCTCAAAAATACTCTGTATAGTGGTAACAAGACTTCCTTACTTTTTTTACTCCATCCCCCTATCAATAAAGGCTAACATACCATTTGTCTTCCAAATTAATTGATGCACCTGCACACTAATGTTTTGTGATTATAGGAGGACACTCAGATTCCTTTGTACAATAGTATTCAGTCATCAATCTATTTTATTTTAAATAACATGGTTAACAACTTCAGATTTTTCTACATTATACTCCATCTCCCAATTTTTTGCCCATTCATGTAAGTTCTAGGTGCTAATTGAACATAAATTCTGATTGTGCTCATTTGAAACTTTGCACATATAAACAGCAAGAGTCAGTTTGGTGAAGTAACTCAAGACATTTTTTAATAAATTGTTGATTAATACTTATCTAAAACAGATTTGCACTCGGCCAGCACACTATGGCCCTTGCTTTCCAGTTCAGCCTTGGACACAGGTTGATGCTCAGTGTTGATTCTCTCCCTGGAACTTCTGTTTCCCTGTAGACAACAGACTCACTCTTCAGTTTCAAACTTGCTCAGTGAAAGCTGCTGCTTATTAACTCTTTCCAAACCACAACCCACAGCGTGATCAATGATGTTATTGCATTCTGATTGGCCTAAATGAGACGAGGCTATTTCTTAATTGGCTTAAGGGGTGTGTGATGGATCCGTGATTAGTCCATGCCTGTTTTAGGGCAAACCAAATAAACAAACTCAAGCTAAATCAGGACAAAGTAAAAGGGGCAGCTCTCCAAAAGGAGGGGGAACAGCCCGAACAAAATCAAAGTACAAAGGAAACTTGAAAACATCAAATTATAATGTGATTATTAGGGTCGATAATGCACCCCAACGCCTGCAGTGCCCAAAGGGCGCGGAAGGCGTCAACTGTGCACATGGACACCACATGTTCCCTCTCCAGGGACACCTGGCCGCGAACGTAGCCGCGGTAGAGGGGCAGACAGTCAGGATGGACGGCCCCCTCGATCGCCCGCTGCCTGGACCTGTAAATGGCGCGTTTCGCCAGGCCCAGGAGCAGGTTCACGAGGAGGTCGCCATCCTGACCCGCCCCTCTCTGCACCAGGTGCCCGTAGATCAGGAGCGTGGGACTGAAATGCAAACAAAACATTAATAAAAGGTTCTTCAGGAAAACAAAAAAGGAGTGCAACCTAAGACACAAAACATAGACATGGTCCACGGACTCCACAGGCCACAGAAAGCTTCGGAGCCCGTGAACCAGTGAATCCTACGGTTGTGCGGAACTGCTGCATGCATCACCCTCCACCCCAGGTCCCTAATGTAATTGGGGGAGATCCCTCCGTAGAGGGACCTCCACTGGGGACCTCCACCACCCGGCGGCAACAAGGCCCACCAAGGTGTATCCGGGCGACAGGCGAGGAGGCGGTAGTGGAAGGTGTGCAGCAGCAGCCCGCACAGGAAACGCCTCCGTGCGGTGGAAAAAGGCACGGAGGACATTTCCGTGAGGCGGCACATGCTATGGGGCACCTGACCCGGGAGGGGGGGGGGGCATAGGCTTTTGGGCCAATGTGGAATTCCATCTGAACAGGGGAACGCTCGGGCGGGATCCCACCGCATGCCTGTGCCGCCTCGAGACCACATGCACATTCGGGGCCGAGCACGACCGTCCTAAGGCCTTGGATGGCTTTAGCCGCACGCCAGACGGCCACCCCCGTGTGCTCAGCCAGCACGTAGGGGCTCATCCAGCCCGCTCCTCCGCCATCCAGCACGTCCCCGATCCTGGTCACCCCGGCGTCCACAGCCCTCCACTCCGTCAGCCACCTGAAGTTATACGACTGGAGGAGCGGGTGATTAGTCTATGTGGTGCTATTAATCCACAAATTCAACTAATGTTCTGGGGACCTGGGTTTGAATCCTGCCATGGCAGATGGTGAAACCTGAATTCAATAAAAATCTAGGTGGTGCATGATCAGTTTCTGGTTGGGTTCTCGAGGGTGATGGTCATTTCATTTCCTATTGTCTCTGACCGGTCCTCTAAGGTATCATTTACTTGTGGGACCCCTTATTTGTTACTTCTTGTTAAGATAAAATAATGGTTTATGATATCTTCCTTTCCCATTTGTTCAGGATGGGGGAGATATGTCATCATGCCCCCATAGATTATATCTTGAACTCATCATCTCAGACTTCGTTTAATTGGTATTAAATCAGATCCCTATCAGTGACTTTTTTTAAGAGGCCAATCCTGGGTGCGGTCTTTCTTTCTGCAATTACTTGGAATGAGTTACTAAAGTTGCTTATAACCTGAAAGCTAACAAAGATGATTGCAATGTGGGTGGTGCATAGATGTTATATAGAATATGTTTAGACTATAATAAGTGAGAAGGGTTTTGATGTCTGCTTTTATTTGAGATAAGACAGCAGGCGATGTCTGGGAACATGGATTCATTGGTCCAGATGTCTAAATGATATATAGGTGCCAGTATGTCCTACAGAACTTTGTTAAAACAGACACTTATCAATGTGTTTTTGTTGAGAGAACTGCTTTGCCACAGTATGTTATCTGTCAGTGCTTAGTATAAGGCAATTAAAATTACAGAATAGCTTTATAAAACAAAGTTACAGAAATTACACAGTCTATATAAAATACATATAAAATCATGGTTGAAAGTGATTGGTGTGTTGAATATAACAACACATTTAATTAACAGATTTAAAATTTAAAAGAACTATAGAGCTATAAAAGCTAATTACAGAACTTAAATCTAAACTTATAAAATCAAAGATGGTTACATACTGTGAAAAAAGTGACTACTTTTAACCATCACAAGTTAAACTGTCCTAATTTAATGCACAAGGCTGAATGTTTTAACACTTATTTTTCTTTGCACTTTGAATTTAGTGAACACAACAGATAATTTTAATTGCTAGGGAGGTGGATGGCTCCACACAAGTACGATGCAAGCTTGAAGTCTCACTGGCTTAAAGGCCATATATTTTCACTCCCTTGTCAGGTTTGACTGTGGTGCTAAGACCAAGTTATGTGATGAGCTAGTGTCCTAAAATTTAGCATAAAACCATATTGGGTTGACATACTTTGATTATTTGACTAATACCCATAACTAAACTGCAAACTTATTGTGAGTAAGTATCAAAATTAAATTTCCCTACATTCTCTTAACCTATCAATGTCTCTTTGCTGCCTTTTGCATGCTCCTCACAACTTGCTATCCTACCTCTCCTTGTATCATCAGCAAATTTGGCTAAAATACACTTGGTCATTTCACCCAAGTCATTAATATAGATTATAAATATTTGAAGCCTGTGGTCTACCTGGTACAGTTTGCTAACCTGAAAATGACCCATTTATCCTGACTCTCTGGTTCCTGGTTGTTAGCCAATCCTCTATTCCATATATACCTGCAACACCACAAGCTTATTTGATTTGATTTGATTTATTATTGTCACATGTATTAACATACAGTGAAAATTATTGTTTCTTGCCCACCTTACAGACAAAATATACCGTTCATAGAGAAGGAAACAAGAGAGTGCAGAATGTAGTGTTATAGTCATAGCTAGGGTGTAGAGAAAGATCAACTTAATGCAAGGTAAGTCCATTCACAAGTCTGACAGCAGCAGGGAAGAAGCCGTTCTTGAGTCAGTTGGTACGTGACCTCAGACTTTTGTATCTTTTTCCCGACAGACGAAGGTGGAAGGGAGAATGTTCGGGGTGTGTGAGGTCCTTAAATTATGGTGGCTGCTTTGCCGAGGCAGCGGGAAGTGTAGACAGAGTCAATGGATGGGAGGCTGGTTTGCGTGGTGGATTGGGCTACATTCACGACCTTTTGTAGTTCCTTGCAATCTTGGGCAGAGCAGGAGCCTTACCAAGCTGTGATACAACCAGAAAAAATGCTTTCTATGGTGCATTTGTAAAAGTTGGTGAGAGTCATAGCTGACATGCCAAATTTCCTTAGTCTTCTGAGAAAGTAGAGGCATTGGTGGGCTTTCTTAACTACAGAGTCGGCATGGGGGGACCAGGACAGGTTGTTGGTGATCTGGACACCTAAAAACTTGAAGCTCTCGATCCTTTCTACTTCGTCCCCATTGATGTAGACAGGGGCATGTTCTCCTTTACGCTTCCTGAAGTCGATGACAATCTCCTTTGTTTTGTTGACATTGAGGGAGAGACTATTGTTGCTGCACCAGTTCACCAGATTCTCTATCTCATTCCTGTACTCTGTCTCATCATTGTTTGAGATCTGACAAACTTGAAAATCAAATTGGAGGGGAATTTGGCCATATAGTCATAGGTGTATAAGAAGTATAGTAGAGGGCTGAGAACACAGCCTTGTGGGGCACCGGTGTTGAGAATGATCGTGGAGGTGTTGTTGCCTATCCTTACTGATTGTGGTCTGTGAGTTAGGAAGTTCAGGATCCAGTCGCAGAGGGAGCTGCCGAGGCCCAGGCCACGGAGTTTGGAATGAATTTCGAGGGAATAATAGTGTTGAAGGCTGAGCTATAGTCAATAAATAGGAGTCTGATATAGGTGTCTTTGTTATCTAGGTGTTCCAGGATTGAGTGCAGGGTGATGGAGATGGCATCTGCTGTGGACCTGTTGCGGCGTTATGTGAACTGTAGTGGATAGAAACATAGAAAATCTACAGCACAAAACAGGCCCTTCGGCCCCACAAGTTGTGCCGAACATATCCTTACCTTCTAGGCCTACCTATAACCCTCCATCCTATTAAGTCCCATGTACTCATCCAGGAGTCTCTTGAAAGACCCTATTGAGTTTGCCTCCACCACCACTGACGGCAGCCGATTCCACTCGCCCACCACCCTCTGTGTGAAAAACTTACCCCTAACATTTCCCCTGTACCTACCCCCCAGCACCTTAAACCTGTGTCCTCTCGTAGCAGACATTTCCACCCTGGGAAAAAGCCTCTGAGAGTCCACCCGATCTATGCCTCTCAACATCTTATATACCTCTATTAGGTCTCCTCTCATCCTACGTCTCTCCAAGGAGAAAAGACCGAGCTCCCTCAGCCTATCCTCATAAGGCATGCCACTCAATCTAGGCAACATCCTTGTAAATCTCCTCTGCACCCTTTCAAGCTTTTCCACATCCTTCCTGTAATGAGGCGACCAGAACTGAGCACAGTACTCCAAGTGGGGTCTGACGAGGGTCTTATATAGCTGCATCAAAGAACAAAGAACAATACAGCACAGGAACAGGCCCTTCGGCCCTCCAAGCCCGTGCCGCTCCCTGGTCCAAACTAGACCATTCTTTTGTATCCCTCCATTCCCACTCCGCATCATTATCCCCGGACTCCTAAACTCAATCCCTCAATTGATAAAGGCCAGCACACCATTCACCTTCTTAACCACCTCCCCCACCTGCGGGGCCGATTTTAGAATCCCATGGACCCAGACCCCAAGGTCCTTCTGATCCTCTACAGTACTAAGAGTCTTTCCCTTTATATTGTACTCCTTCATCCCATTTGACCTGCCAAAATGGACCACTACGCATTTATCTGGGTTGAAGTCCATCTGCCACTTCTCCGCCCAGTCTTGCATCCTATCTATGTCCCTCTGTAACTTCTGACATCCCTCCAGACTATCCACAACCCCACCAACCTTCGTGTCGTCGGCAAACTTACCAACCCATCCCTCCACTTCCTCATCCAGGTCATTTATGAAAATGACAAACAGCAAGGGTCCCAGAACAGATCCCTGGGGCACACCACTGGTGACCGACCTCCATTTAGAAAAAGACCCATCTATACCCACTCTCTGCCTCCTTTGGGCAAGCCAGTTCTGGATCCACAGGGCAGCAGCCCCTTGGATCCCATGCCCTCTCACTTTTTCTAGAAGCCTTGCATCGGGGACCTTATCGAACGCCTATCTGGACGATCCAGATAGTTGGGGGGGCTGGAGTTGATTCGTGCCATGACTAGCCTTGTGTAGTAACCACAATTGGTGTCCACCTACAATACCTCCCATCTTGGTCTTAATGAAAAGGAAGTGGGAATATTGCAGGATCGACACCCCACACCCTCCAACCCGATTATATGCCCCCTTGCCTCCAAAATCATGTTGGGGGGTGGTGCAGCATATTAAATTTTGCCCATAGTCTGAAGACTCAGAAATATTTCAGCCTTTGTTTGTCTGCATTATGACACTGTTATTAGGTCTCCATTTACAACTAAACATTTTGTTACATTTAACGCTTTCCCATAGAAACTGGAAGCAGGAGTAGGCCATTCAGCCTTCGAGCCCGCTCCACTGTTCATTTTAATCATGGCTGATCATCGAATTCAATATCCTGATCCCTTCTTCGCACCCCCTCCAACATCCCTTGATCCCTTTAGTCCCAAATGATATATCTAATTTCTTCTTGAAATCAGACAACATTTTTGCCTCAACTACATTGTGGTAGTGAATTCCACACATTCACCACCCTCTGGGTGAAGAGATGTCTCCTCACCTCTGTACCCCTCAATCACTCTCATCTATGTTTTTCCTTGTTGCATCTCAAGCTGCTCTCCTGACTAGTTTCACCCTCCTAGTGACATTCCAGCTCTGGCCAAACTACTCCCCAGAAGTTTCATTATTTATACCTAATCTATTGTCAGTTGTTTATGTCTCGACTGTTCATGAGGTCTGTTAACAAGTTGTTCATAATAGCCATTCAGTTCAGCTGTTTTTATTCATTGCAAACTGTTGTTCACTGAACTAACTTCTATTCTAATTTCACATACCAATGAACTCACATACTTCAGGCAACATCTTAATTAAGCAAGGTTAAATGAAAAGTCCAGCACAGCTTGAGAAACATCGAAACTAGAAGCAGGAGTAGACCATTTGGCCCTTCGAGCCTGCTCCGCCATTCATTTTGATCATAGCTGATCATCGAATTCAATCTCCTGATCCCCCCCCCTCCCCCAATATCTCTTGATCCCTTTAGCCCCTAGAGCTATATCTAATTTCTTCTCAAAATCAGACATTTTTGCCTCAATTACATTCTGTGGTAGTGAATTCCACATATTCACCATCCTCTGGGTGAAGACATTTCTCCTCACCTCAGCTCTAAAAGTTCCCCTTATCCTTAAACTATGACCCCCAGTTCTGGACTCCCCCACTATTGGGAACATTCTTTCTGAATCTACCCTATATTACCCTGTTAGAATTTTACAAGTTTCTATGAGATCCCCTCTCACTCTTCTAAACTCCAGGGAATAGATTCCTAACCGACTTAGTCTCTCCTCATATGACAGACCGGCCATCCCAGGGATCAGCCTAGTAAATCTTCGCTGTACACCCCCTATATGTAGCAAGGACATCCTTCCTCAGATAAGGACACCAAAATTGTACACAATACCCCGGTGTGGCCTCACCAACGTCGTATACAATTGCAGCAAAACATCACCATCTCTATTAATTCACATCAGCTTCCATAATAAGAGAATGATTTGTACCTTGGTTTTCTTGTTTACATTGTAAAATCTACTATTAAATCTGGATCCATGAACATCTGAACGTACAAATAAGCTTACTGGATAAGAGGAAGTATAAAATGTTAATTTGGATATTCAGTGTACAGAATTCATTCTCTGATGACACAAACTGCAGAACTGACAAATATAAAAGCATGGAATTTGATTTCCTGCCTAATGGGAATTTTAGTGAACTTGAATTTGGATTGAAAGCAGGAGAGGGGTTCATGGATCTTTGAGCATTACACTCTGGGTAAGTTTTTATAAGGACAGGTAAACTATGTTATTGGGTGTAGCTTCATATGAGTTCTTTGAGACGAAATAAGCCAGCAAGGAGCTTTATAAATCAACAGCCAATCTATATTTTATGATGGAGACCACGATGATAGAGTGGGTGGCAGTGTGTCACAATGGATATCAACATGCAGAGGTGGAGTGAGAGCATTTTGTTAATTGTCAGTGTGGGCGGGGTTTTCTTCAATGTGGTGGGGTGGGGGCAATTCTGGGCAGAGAGCTAGAGATTCCACTGTTTTGAGGTGTGAGCGCAGTCGAAAGTAAGTCCATTGGCCCAGTTTCTGAAAGAGTGAAATACAGGTCCATCCATGTGACCCAGAAGTTGCAGTGGAACTGGGCCCTGTGTGACCAAGGTTTTTGCGGAAAGGAACAAGGAGTGAGACACAGGTGAAAAAGAAGAACGTGAAGTCTGGACTGAGAAACGGAGAATAAGCAAACACAAGTTAGCTGCTGGTGTTTCTGTTACTTGAAGTAACTGACCATAAATTACACAGGATTGGCAATGAGTATTCGAATTAAGATAAGACTGGTTGATCCAAGCCATTGTGACAAAGGTTTTGGCAGAGAGGAAGAAGGAGACTGTAATGCAGTTGAAAAAGAAGAACATGAAGGCTGAATCCAGGAGCAGAGAATAGACAAATACAAAATTGGTGCTGCTGATTCTGGAAAAATGCACCATTTGTTGAAGACTGTATCTATGGAACTTGGGTTGAAAGGGAGTGCTATCAGATGAGAATTTGGTGGCTAAATCCTTGAAGAAAAGGAGCTGAAATTCTACCTGGGCTTTGAAGGACTTTGTGCTTGGGACTGGTGACATGTATGCTGGGTTCATTGCTTAGTAAGCCTGTGAGATCTGTCTTTGTTGCATCTGCTATTAAATGTGTAATTTATAACCTACATTGATCATGATTTGCCGGTTAATTCAGGTTTAATTTATGTTAATTTTTGTTTTGTTGAAGTCAAAGTTATAAAAAGTGAAATCTTGTCGAGTAATTTATTTTGTGGATGATTGTTCAGTAAATTTGTTTTTGTTTGGTTTGTTGATCGCCATAATTGGTTTGTATTTGAAAATAATAACAATTTATGATTTTATACTAAATTTGATGTTTAAAAAGTTGCCTCCTGATTCATGGGACAGTTGGATTGGTGTCAATGCAATAACAAATTCCTGATTTAGTTGAAAAGGTATCCTTTTGTTTTGGTAGCACTTAATGTTTATTTTGGCATCCTTCTAGATTGATTCCATGGGAACGGCGCCTGAAAAGGTGCACTTGCAATGAATTTTGTCTGGTAACCCTGGTGTAACTCAAGAGACACCAGCAAGAAGGACCAAGCCTTGAGCACGACTGTTTTCCCTGCAAGGTGCGATATAAATACAAGTTGTTGTTGTTGTTGTTGAATTTTCCAATTGGAGACTGGGTGAAGGAGGAATGTGGGTCACAGCCAAGTCCAGGTGGTGGTGGTGGTGGTGGTGAGATGGAGATGGGTAGTGGGAGCTGTGGGAGAGACACTGACCCTCTGAGCTGCCCCCCCAACTCCAGCACAGCACTCAGGACAAAACAGCACCTATTGTGCTGATTGACAGCTCGCCTCCGCATCTGATTGGTGCTGACGATTGATTGGCATGCGGACTGACGCACCCATTGGTTGGCGCTGGAGTGGGCGGGCGCAGCGGGGCGGCCTAGCGAGTGGCGCGGATTTTGGGTTGAAGCTGAGCCTGAGGCGGGGGTGAGTGTGAGGCCTAGGCCGGGCTGCGGCCGAGCCGCCTTCTCCTCCAATGTCCCTGGCTCCCTTTTCTCGTTGCGGCGAGCAGTGCGGCCCTGCGGAGCCCCAGGCTCCAGTTGGACGCCGGCATCCCGGAGCTTTCTCCTGTGAGGCCCTGAGAACCCGCTCTGGGTCCTGGAGCCGGGCGAGGCCTCTCTCCGACTGTAACACATTCCCGGCGCCGGCCACAGGCAGCACCCGAAGTTTCACCCCCCCCCCCCCCACTCAACCCCGTCCCTAACCTAATTACCCCCCCCCCCCCCCCCCATCACCGCTATACCCAGCTCCCTTCTCCTTCTGCACACCTCCTCCAAACACCCACTCTATGCCCCCCTCCCAAACCCTACCCTGGCTCTCCTTGCCCATCCCAAACCCCACTCAGCTCCTTTTGCAGACCCCAAACTCTCTTTTTCCCCCTGACTTCCCCTCGCCAACCTCCCCCAACTCCCCCCTCGCCAACCTCCCCCGACTCCCCCCTCACCAACCTCCCCCGACTCCCCCCTTGCCAACCTCCCCCCCACGCCAACCTCCCCCTCGCCAACCTCCCCTGACTCCCCCCTCGCCAACCTCCCCCCCCCCTCGCCAACCTCCCCTGACTCCCCCTCGCCAACCTCCCCCGACGACTCCTCGCCAACCTCCCCTGACTCCCCCTTGCCAACCTCCCCCTACTCCCCCTTGCCAACCTCCCACTGGCTGATCTCTGTTGCTCTCTGTTCTAGGAATGGCTCAAGAAGTAATTGATGTGGATATGCAGCCAGAAGAGGAAGCTGTGCCTACACAATTGACTCTCCATGATCCAGCTTCGAGGCCAACAGTACCTGGATTGAGTACTGCCCCCATTGGCGAGGAGGCAGGGGCACCATCTGGAACCGAAGCCCCTTCAACTGCTCACAGTGGTGGACTGGAAGCAGCGTTGCTAACCGAGGAACTTCAAAGACTGCAAGGGGCGCTGAGAACTGTGGCGCAGCACTTTTCTCTTGGGCAAAGACCTGGGCACCAGCGCAGGCAAATGAGACGGAATGGCCGTCGTCAGCTGGGAGCAAGTGCTTCCCAGAGATCTACATCATCCAGGTAACCCTGAAACTTGGTGTCCAGTGACAATTCACATAAAACCAACTAGATTTTCTAGTATTAACAAGCATTAGGTTCAGGTCAATTGCTTTTACTTCAATATTCCTTTGACCAGGTGAATAATCTAATGCTCTGGTTCTTTCAGTCTACCTTTCCACTTGGTAGCACCGCATCCATGATCCAGCTGAATGGCCAGCTATACTGTAAAAAATTGTGGTTGGATTTTGGAATCCCAATGAATTGTATTTTCATTTGACGAAATCAGGGTGCTACGTTGTACTTTTGTGTATACTCATGGGAAACTTTGTCGCACTGGTCTGTCACTGTCTAAACCCAGTAACACTTGCCACCAACTTTTTAGGCAAGGAATACTGTCGTGGGAATTGGTCATTCTGAATAACATACTTTTAATGCTCAAGTTCAGTGATTTTCCTGCTCTGGGATAGGTTGTATTTAGATTGGAAACCACCCATCTATGTTCAGCCAGTAGGCTAAAGAAGGAAGTGAGCCATGCATTTCAGAACTGCTGCTTGTCTCACCCTCTGTATATATCAGTTGTGACATTAGAAACCTGCAAACTAAAATCCTATTTCCATCCTCGTGAAAGTTCCAGGTGTATTGGGCCACTGCAGCAGTATAGGTCTGTCAGTGGTGGGATGAAGGTGGGAAATTTCACAGGTTAGGAATGTAAGCTAGGGAACATTGTAGAGATGGGTTAGGCAAGGTGCCAAGATTAATGTTCTGGAGACGTGTTCAAATCCCACTATGGCAACTGGATGAATTTAAGTTCAATCAACAAATAAATCTGGAATTAAAAGCTTGTCATTGTTAACGATTATCATGAAACTACAGGATTGTTGCAGAAGTCTACGTGGGTACCCTCCGGGTGCTCCGGTTTCCAACCACAATCCAAAGATGTGCGGGTTAGGTGGATTGGTCTGCTACAGTGATCCTAGTGTCAGGGGAATTCACAGGGGAAATAGGTCGGGTTGCAGGAATAGGACCTGGGTGGGATTGTGGTCGGTGCAGACTCGATGGGCCGAATGGCCTCCCTGTGCACTGTAGGGATTCTATGGAAGTCCACCTGGTTCACTAATGTCCTTCAGGGAGGAAATCTGCTTTCCTGTTCTGGTCTGGTGTACATATGATTCAAGATCCACAGCAATATGGTTGATTCTTAACTGCCCTCTAAAATGGCCTAGCAAGTCACCCGGGTGTATCACACTGTTTCTGAAAAGTTAAAGAATAATAAAACAGGAACAACCAATGGGGCCGTAATATATAATCAGGAGAGAATGGTCCTGGAAGTTCTTAACATTGACTCCAGACCCCATAATGTCTCATGGCCTGCTGATTATCACCAACTGCTCTCTCAGCTGATGGTACATCACCTTGACGTTGAACACTACTTGGACATAGCAAGGGCGCCAAATGTGCTCTGGCGGGGGGGAATACATCAATGTCCATCAGCTACTGACCAAGCTGGCCGAATAATGAAGGACATATCTGCCAGACATGGTATGCAGCAGGTGGTGAGAGCCAACAAGAGGGAAATATCTACTTGACTTCGTCCTCACCAATCTTCCTGTTGCAGCTATCACACTGGCATCTACCCAGCAATGTGATAAATTGCCCAGGTACACCCTGTTTACAAAAAGCAGGACAAATCCAATCCAGCCAATTACCACCCTTTTAGTTCACTCTGTTATTAACAATGGAAGTGTTGTCGATAGTGCTGTCATTGAAATCAGTGGGAATCGGAATGGGAGAAAATCTTCAATGGTTGGAATCATACCTAACACACAGAATTGTGTTTGCCAGAGGCCAAATTTCTCATGTCCAGGACATTGCTGCAAGAGTTCCTCATGGCGTTGTCCTAGACCCAATCATCTTCAGATGCTTCATCTATGACCTTCCCTACAACATAATGTTAGATCATGATTGCACAATTTGCAACTCAGTTACTGAGGCAGTGTGTGCTCACATGCAGCAATACCTGGACAAAGTTGAGGCTTGGGGTGCTAAGTAAACTTGTGCCACACAAATGCCAGGCAATAACCATCACCCCATGACATTCTAAAACATTATCCCACTGTCAACATCCTGGGGGTTACTATTGAACTGGACCAGCCATCTAAATATCGTGGCTACAGGAGCAGGTCAGAGGCTGGGAGTTCTGTAACCAGCAACTCACTATCACACGATCAAGAGTGTGATACCTTCCACTTGATTGGAATGAATGTAGCTCCAACAACACTTGAGAAGCTTGAACCATCAAAGCCCACTAGGCACTTCATCCATCAACTTGTTATTGTTTTAGACAGGACAAAAGGGGTGGGAGAGTTGCATTGCTGACTGGGGAGCACAGCACAGCTGTGTTGAGGGAGGACACATTGGAGGGATCTTGTAGTGAGGCATTACAGGTGGAGCTTAAGAATAGGAAGGGGGAAATCACAATGTTGGGAGTGTACTAAAAATCTCCCAGCAGCCTGCACGAGGCAGAGGAGCAGACAGTTCGATACTGAAAAGGTGTGAAAAAAGCAGGGTAGTTGTGGTGGGTGACTAACTTGGGATTCTCTTAAAACCAGGGGCTTGGATGGAGAACAATTTGTTAGATATGTCCAGGAGGACCTTTTGATACAGTATGTTGCCAATCCAACCGGGGATGTTTCAGTGGGAGAGTATTTTGAGCTTCGCAACCATAATTCCATAAGATTTCAGGTAGTCATGCATAAGGACAAGAGGGGCCCTCGGGTGAGGGTGCTTAATTGGGCAAGGGCCAATTACATCCAAATTAGAGAGGAACTGGGGAATGTGGGTTGGGAGCAGCTATTTGAGGGCAAATCCATGTCTGGCATGTGGGAGGCTTTTAAAGGTCAGTTGATTGAAGTGCAGGACAGGCATGTCCCCGCAAAAACGTAGGATAGAAATGGCAGGATTCGGGAACCATAAATGTCAAGGGAAATTCTCAGCTAAGGAAAAAGGAAGCATGATAGGTCAAGGCATCTGAAAACCGACAAAGCCTTTGAGGAGTAAAAAGTAGAAAGGAGCTTAAATGTGGAATTAGGAGGGCTAAAGGGGGCCATGAAATGTCTTTGGCAAACAGGGTTAAGGAGAATCCCAATGCTTTTTATGCCTATATTAGGAGCAAGAGGGTAGCAAGGGAAAGAGTAGCAAAGACAATGGAGGGAAGTTATGCGTGGAGCCATAGGAAGTGGGTGAGATTCTTAATGAATACTTTGTATCATTATTCACCAAGGAGAAGGACATGACGGGTGTTGAGGTCAGGGATAGATGTGTGAACGCTCCAGAGAATGTCAATATATTGAAGGAGGAAGTGTTGAGAATCTTAAATTGCATTAAGATAAGCAAGTCCCCGGGCCAGATGGGATCTATCTCCGGTTGCGGCGTGAGGCGAGGGAAGAAATAACTGGGGCCTTAACAGATATCTTCATATCCTCTCTGATCATAGGCGAGGTTCCAGAGGACTGGAGAATAGCCAATGTTGTTCCCTTGCTTAAAAAAGGAAGCAGGCATATTCTAGGAAATTATAGGCCAGTGAGCCTGATGTCAGAGGTGGGGAAGCTTTTGGAGAAGATACTCATAGAATCATAGAAACCCTACAGTGCAGAAGGAGGCCATTCGGCCCATCGAGTCTGCACCGACCACAATCCCACCCAGGCCCTACCCCCACATATTTACCCGCTAATCCCACTAACCTACGCATCTCAGGACTCTAAGGGGCAATTTTTAACCTGGCCAATCAACCTAACCCGCACATCTTTGGACTGTGGGAGGAAACCGGAGCACCCGGAGGAAACCCACGCAGACACGAGGAGAATGTGCAAACTCCACACAGACAGTGACCCGAGCCGGGAATTGAACCCAGGACCCTGGAGCTGTGAAGCAGCAGTGCTAACCACTGTGCTACCGTGCCGCCCTGATACTGAGAGACAGGATATATGCACATTTGGAAGAAAATGGACTAGTCACTGGCAGCATGGTTTTGTAGGGGGGAGGTCATTTCTCACCAACTTGATTGCGTTTTTTGAAGAGGTGACAAAGATAATTGATGAGGAAAGGACTGTGGATGCAGTTTATATGGACTTTAATAAGCCATTTGACAAGATCCCACATGGCAGACTGGTACAAAAACTAAAATCGCATGGGATTCTGGGTGGGCTGGCTAGATGGATACAGAACTGGCTTGGTTATAGGTTACTTCTTCACCGCACAGGATCTTCAACCGATGCTATACACTAGATACATCGATGATATTTTCTTCCTTTGGAGTCATGGTGAGCAATCACTGAAACAACTATATGATGACATCAACAAGTTTCATCCCACCATCAGACTCACCATGGACTACTCTCCGGAATCGGTTGCATTCTTAGACACACGCATCTCCATTAAGGACGGTCACCTCAGCACCTCACTGTACCGCAAGCCCACGGATAACCTCATGATGCTCCACTTCTCCAGCTTCCACCCTAAACACGTTAAAGAAGCCATCCCCTACGGACAAGCCCTCCGAATACACAGGATCTGCTCGGATGAGGAGGATCGCAACAGACACCTCCAGACGCTGAAAGATGCCCTCATAAGAACAGGATATGGCGCTCGACTCATCGATCAACAGTTCCGACGCGCCACAGCGAAAAACCGCACCGACCTCCTCAGAAGACAAACACGGGACACGGTGGACAGAGTACCCTTCGTCGTCCAGTACTTCCCCGGAGCGGAGAAGCTACGGCATCTCCTCCGGAGCCTTCAACATGTCATTGATGAAGATGAACATCTCACCAAGGCCATCCCAACACCCCCACTTCTTGCCTTCAAACAACCACGCAACCTCAAACAGACCATTGTCCGCAGCAAACTACTCAGCCTTCAGGAGAACAGTGACCACGACACCACACAACCCTGCCACAGCAACCTCTGCAAGACGTGCCGGATCATCGACACGGATGCCATCATCTCATGTGAGAACACCATCTACCAGGTACACGGTACATACTCTTGCAACTCGGCCAATATTGTCTACCTGATACGCTGCAGGAAAGGATGTCCCGAGGCATGGTACATTGGGGAAATCATGCAGACGCTACGACAACGGATGAATGAACACCGCTCGACAATCACCAGGCAAGACTGTTCTCTTCCTGTGGGGGGGCGCACTTCAGCAGTCACGGGCATTCAGCCTTGGATCTTCGGGTAAGCGTTCTCCAAGGCGGCCTTCACGACACACGACAGCGCAGAGTCGCTGAGCAGAAACTGATAGCCAAGTTCCGCACACATGAGGATGGCCTAAACCGGGATGTTGGATTTATGTCACATTATCAGTAACCCCCACAGCTTGCCTCCTGGACTTGCAGGATCTCACTAGCTGTTCTGTCTGGAGACAATACACATCTCTTTAACCTGTGTTTAATGCTCCCTCCACCCACATTGTCTGTACCTTTAAGACCTGGCTGGTTGTAGGGATTCGCATTCTAACCAGTATTCTGTAACTTGATTTTGTGTCTCTGTGCACTGTTTGAGAGCATATTTCCACTCCATCTGACGAAGGAGCAGCGCTCCGAAAGCTTATGGTATTTGCTACCAAATAAACCTGTTGGACTTTAACCTGGTGTTGTGAGACTTCTTACTTGATTATAGGAGACAGAGAGTAGCGGTGGAAAGGTGTTTTTCAGAATGGGGGTCTGTAGCTGGTGGTGTTCCACAGGAATCGGTGCTGGCTCTGATGTTTGTAGTTTATATAAATGATCTGGAGGAAAATGTGATGGGTCTGATTCGTAAGTTTGCGAATGAAGATTGGAGTTGCTGACAGTGCCAGGGATTGTCAGAGGATACAACAGGATATAGATAGGTTGGAGACTTGGGTACAGAAATGGCAAGTGGAGTTTAATCCGGACAAATATGAGGTGATGCATTTTGGAGGATCAAATTTAGGTGCGAATTATACTGTAAATGGCAGAACTCTTAGGAATATTAACATGCAGAGGGATCTGGGCATGCAGGTTCACATTTACCTAAAAGTGGCAACACAGGTGGTTAAGGTAATTAAGAAGGCAAATGGCATGCTTGCCTTCTTCAGCCGGGGCATTGAGTACAAGAGTTGGGAAATCATTTTGCAGCTATATAAAACCATGGTTAGGCTGCATTTGGAGTATTGTGTGCAGTTCTGGTCACCACACTGCCAGAAGGGCGTGGAAACTTTGGAGAGAGTGCAAAGAAGGTTCATCAGGATGTTGCCTGATCTCAAGGGTATTGGCTATGAGGAGAGGTTAAATAAACTAGGATTGTTTTCACTGGAAAGACGGAGGCTGAGGGGAGACCTGATAGAAGTCTACAAAATTATGAGAGGCATAGACAGGGTGGATAGTCAGGTTTTTTCCAAGGGTGAATGTGTCAACTACAAGGGGGCACAGATTCAAGGTGAGAGGGGGAAAGTTTAAGGGAGATGTGTGGGGGAAGTTTTTCAGGTAGAGAGTGGTGGGTGCCTGGAACGTGCTGTCAGAGGAGGTGGTGGAAGCAGGCACATTTGCAACATTTAAGAGGCATTTGGATAATACATGAATAGGGAGGGAATAGAGGGATACGGACCGAGTAAGGGCAGAAGGATTTTTCTTTAGTTTTGTTAGGGCATCATGATCGGTACAGGCTTGGAGGGCCGAAGGGCCTGTTCCTGTGCTGTACCTTTCCTTGTTCTTGTTAAACATTCACTCCCTCCACCTCTGATGCACAGTGGTAGCAGTCTGTATCATATACAAGATGCAGTACAGAATTTAAAAAGACTCCTTTGACATCACTTTCCAAGCCTACAATCTCTACCAGCTAGAAGAGCAAGTGCAGCAGGTGCGGAGGAACACCACCTGCAAGTTTCCGTGCAATGGACATGTCACCTTGAATTGGAATGATATTACTGCTCCTTCACTGACTCTGGATCAAAATCTTAGAACTCCCTCCTGCCACCACGATGAATGTACCTCTACCAAATGGACATTAGTGGTTCAGGGAGCTGGTTCGCCGCCATCTTCTCGAGAGAAATAGCAATGGGCACTAAATGCAGGCCTAGCCAGTAATACATCAGAATGGGGGAAAATAAATGCAAGTGTCACTGGAAATGCCAACATTTATTGTGATACATTTTTTAAAAAATTCATTCTTAGAACGTGAACATTGCTGACTCGGACAGTATTTATTGCCTGCCCCTAATTGCCCTTCAGTGGGTGGGTGATGAACCGCTGCAGACCATGTAGTGTAGATGCACTTGTGTTTTTCTTTTGTAACAATTTGATACACCTGGGTGGCTTGCTAGGCCATTTCAGAGTCATCTGCATTGCTGTAGATTTGGAGATATCAGGAGGCCGGACTGGGAAGGGAAGGCAGACTTCCTCTCCTGAAGAACATGAGTAAATAAGCTGGGTTTTTATGACAGTTTGGTAGTTTCATGATTGTTAATGGGACTCGCATTTTATTTCAGATTTGAATCAATTAAATTTTGATTAATTTAATTCTTCCAGCTGCTTTGTCGGGTTTAAACTTGTGACCTCAGACGTCAAGGCATCAGATTATTAGTTCAGTAGCCTTTCCATTCTGTTACCTTTCCCAGGAATGATTTTTTTTAAAAAGAAGCAACGGCACTGGGACTCTGCTGTTTGGGCAGATTGCAACTGACTGGTACATGGTGGAAGAGCATTTTGCTGCGAGAGTGCTGCATGTTAATGCATTGTGATCCTGCATACAGAGCAAGTGGCCTTGTAACTCTTTGAGCTCCCAAATGGCAGGTAAACCCTTTCCGTTGCTGTGAAGGTCAAAAAATGTAACTGCACCAGTTTAGTAGTAGTTGAATTGAGGCTCCTGTGAAAAAGCTGGTAACGCTTTTATCCCCTGTTGGCATCTGGTGAGCATGGAATGTAACCTATGTGCAACTTTCTTAATTCCAGGTCTGGAGCGCTGGACAACTACTTCCGGGTTAACAGGCAGCAACGCACAGAATCAGCCAGGTTAGCAGCCGAATATGGGGAAGATGAGATGAGCAGTGAAGATTCAAGTACCGATCTGAGCACTGATATCAGTGAGTCTGAGGAGAGTGGCAGCACCACAGAGATAGAGGATGAGTATGAGGGCGATGAGTCTGCAGCAGCTTCGTCGGGTGAGTAAGTTATTTTCACTTAAGTGTCATGAAGACTCACCAGTTTCACCAACTTATTGTAGCAGAATCAACCCAAATGTATAAATTCTACTTGCATCTTTGAGGGTTTCATATGCCTCTAACTTTCTTCCGTGTTACCGTTCTCTGATATGCTGGTTCCTGCATTGAGTGCAGGATCAGGAATTGGTATAGTTGGTTGGATAGAACTTTGCTTTTGATGTCCTGCATCCACCAATGCAGCAGCTCAAGGATATCTGGATCAGAGAGGTGAGAGCCAAGTGTTGCAGCTAAACTGAGTGTACGCGTGACATGCCACCTTGCAAGTGTAGCAACAAGCTCACCACATATCTGCTACATCGGCTATTATTGCTTTCAACTTGTGAAAGGTGACATATATATGAATATTTAATTGAAGAATGAATGGGGATTCAATTCACACTTTAAAATGCAATTTGCTTTAATCTACTTGAAGTACTTGGTGGATGACTTGTGATAATACACTAACATGAAAAAAATTCAAACACACTTCAAAGCCAATTGAATATCAAAACTAACTACACCTGACCTAGCACTAACCACGGTTTGATTATTCCAAGGTCATGCTTTCAACAGTTAAGTTAATAGGATGTTTCATCCTTTTGGCATACTTTTGAATTAAGAGTATTAAAGTTATCTCTCTTTTTTTTCAGTATTTATGCCCTTCAGCTACCTTTTTAGACTCGTATCATTTACCATGTCTATCTTGTAGCTGGCTTCCACTAGGGAAGATGCAAGTCTCTGATGAGCCCTTTTCAATATCTGCACATATCTTTTGTATTGTAATACAGTATTCCCAAGTTTTTTGATTATTAGAAACATAGAAAATAGGAGGAGGGGTAGGTAATTTGGCTCTTCGAGCCTGTCCCACTATTCTGTATGATCATGGCTGATCCTCTATCAACGTCATACTCTAGTTCTCTCCCCATACCCCTTTACGCCTTTAGAGTCTAGAAATCTATTCCCTCCTTCAATATATTCAGTGGCTTGGCTTCCACAGTCTTCTGTGATAGAGAATTCCACAGGTTAACCACTCTAATTTGTCTGTAAGCTGCTGTAAGACCACCTGGGGATGTTAAAGGAACTGTTATAATGCAGGATTAGTGTATTTTGCAAGTGATGTCATATCCTGAGAGTGAATTTGTATAAAATGTTAATGTTAAAACCTCAGCAGATGCGGCTTAGTTTTGTTGTATTAAAGTGAATTCTGTAGTTCAGTTTTCCCCAAAACAAATGGCATTTACTTGGGCATTTAATAATGATGGTGTGGAAGTGTTTTGCAGTACGTTTCAATGGTGAGTGATCAATGGGTGCTGGCAAATGCTTATTTTTGTGCCTATTCATGGCCCTGTTGACACTCCCACTTCTTTGTACACACAAAGTTTTGTCATAAGTATTCTGTACTTTTGCAGCCCCTGCTACTGCTCCCATTCTGGTCAACCCCATACCAGCTCAGGATGTCGAGGCTGAAGATGTGCAGTCTGCACACCTGCAGGTAGGGCATTTCAGAAATTATAATTGTCTTATCCCATGAACAACCTCAAATCTCCGTTATGCATTATAACTCATTTAGATCTGGTTGGAAGGGTTCAATGGCAATTAACTGGGAACAGTTAATCGGGAATGAGCATTCTTGAATTCTCAAAAATGAGAGATTAACAGATACTTTTGTTCAATGAAGATATGAAGGAATATGGAATCAAGGTGGGAAAATGAAGTTAAGATTTAGATCAACCACGATAGGGCTGCTTGTGTTGTGTGAGATCAGTTCTGATGTTAGGTACTCCCACTTGGCGACCTATTGGTGATGAACCGTTATCTCCAAGTATGTGTATAGTATATGGTGGCTTAATATCTTAGCATATTGACATTCCTGTAACAAACATTGTTCCCTCTATTCTACATCATTGTACAGCAACAAAAGCATTGCTGCCCACTTCAAGTATTTGCTCCCCCGATAAAGTAATTAGACGGAGCATTGGTCACAAAATGCAAAGACATAAATTTGCATAATTAACAGCAATATTTTGCGGATTGAGTAAAATCGATGGTACGCTGAGTGGCACCTTTTTATGGAGTGGTTTGCAAGGCCTGTGTATTTGAGTGTGTGCAGGCAAACTGAAAGGTGGAATGGGAAGAGGGAAGTCAATTTCAGGGTGGGGGTGTAATGCAGTGAACAATATCTGACGGAGCTTTTAACTTGAGGCTTAAGGTGTCAGCTGTGGCTCATTCTTGCCTCTGATGCACAAGTTTGTGGTTTCAAGTCTTACTCCAGAGACTTGAGCACAAAACCTAGTTTCAAGGGTAAGTGGACACAGGGTGGGATTTTCTGGCCGTGCTCGTCCCAAGACCGGAAAATCTTGCCCGAGGTCAATGGACCTTTGCATGGTCCGTGTCCCGCCCACTGCGATTCCCATGGCAAGCGAGTTGGGAAAATTCCGCCCGTGGTCTTTTGCTGTGCTTCATTGCTATTCAGTTTAGTTTTGTTGCAATTGGCAACATGCTTCAAGCTTGAAATAAAATGATTTTTATTTAATCTTGGGTGCATTAATAAAAGAAACAGTGGTGGAAAATTCATAGATTACTTTGAACTTTGGGTCAATCAACTGTTAGCATGGGTTTACGGTTGTAATGACTGCTACTGAGAATTAAACATGATATGGTTACTGCTGTACTGTATCAGTTACCTATTCTTCCCATAGTGCGTTTCAAAAGTTAAAAGACTGATTCAATATGTTAATTGTTGAAGGACATTATAGAGCAGAAAGCAAGCCATGGGAATTTGCTTGAAACTGGTCTCTTTAGGTCTTTGCTTGTTCCAACTTGAGTGAGGTGTACCACTGGAACAAGCACTTGAAGCAGCTACTGTTAGTCCTCTTGCATCCCAGCAGAAGCATCACATTGTTGTAATTTCAGGACTGCCATTAAAATGTTCAGGGAAGTTGAGAAACATAAGTGACAGTTTTGAATAGTGATAAAGCTTGTGGAGGTTTAGGAGTATTTTCTCATTTAATGAGCCAGCAATAATCATGCCCATGGAGTGTCACATGTATAATTAGAACATTGGGAAAGTATTCTCCAGCATTCTGTGTCACACTTCATCTAAGAGAGAATAAAATAGGTCTGTAATGGAGGTTCAGCAGGGTCTTCATAAATAACTGAATAATGCTTTATCTTTAGGAAAGCCTGACTTCGCACTCCGAAGACACTTTAAATGTGAAAGAAGATGCAGCAAGCATCAAAGCCACTGACACAGTCTCTGAAGATGAAGCGTATTCATGCCCAATCTGCTTTGAGCCATGCACTAATGGAGGGCACCATCTTGCTACTCTGCATTGTGGCCACCTCTTCGGCTCTACCTGCATCTACCAGTGGCTGAGGGGAGGAGGAGGAAAATGTCCACAGGTAACTTGGTGGCATGCTTTCGGGGGATCAAAATCGACAATTCGTATTTTTATTAGAATTTCATTGTAACGAGAACTGCTCATGTGAATTGAACCACCTCGGATGAAGTTGGGATTGGTTAATATCATTTTTGTTCTATAGGTTTGCTGAATTTCAGCAAGAGGGATGAATGTATGGAACAGTTTAATGATCTTTGAAATGAGGTCTGAAGGTCACCCATAATCTCCCCTAAAGCCCTAAATAGATCTGCTGCTCAACTTAATTTAGTGTCCACCAAAACTTTGGGATGTTTCAAGTGGAGTGAAAACATTTTGGAATTGTTTAAATGTTCTTTTTCAAAAAGAGATGCAAAGAGTTTCGATTTTGTTTTATGGTGTGCATGGCCTTTGTTCTATGACAGAGGAAGCAAAGTTCATCCGAGAATCTCTCAACAACAGTGAAAATGTCACTGGCATTATGCCAATATTTGACATTGCATGGAATTACCTGGGGTATACAGCACAGACAATGGCCATTTCAGCTCAGTCAGTCCATGCCAGTGTTAATGTTACATTTCAGCCTCTTCCTGCCTTTACTCATCCAAGCCTATCAACATAACCTTTTTTCTCCCTTCTCCTTCATGTACTTGTCTAATCCCCCCTTCAAATGCATCTGCATTACTCGCTTCAATGTCTATGGTAGTGAATTCCCCCTTTCTCCCATTCTAATAGTAAAGAAGTTTCTTCTGAATTCACAATTTGATTTGTTGGTGACTACTTTCCATTGCCTCTAGTTTTGTTCTTCCCCACAAGTGAAAACATTTTCTCTGTTAAAACCTGTCATAGAACAAAGAACAATACAGCACAGGAACAGGCCCTTCGGCCCTCCAACCCCGCGCCGCTCCCTGGTCCAAACTAGACCATTCTTTTGTATCCCTCCATTCCCACTCCGTTCATGTGGTTATCTAGATAAGTCTTAAACGTTCCCAGTGTGTCCGCCTCCACCACCTTGCCCGGCAGCGCATTCCAGGCCCCCACCACCCTCTGTGTAAACTGATATCCGTGTTAAATCTACCCCCCCCCCCCCCCTCACCTTGAACCTATGACCCCTCGTGAACGTCACCACCGACCTGGGAAAAAGCTTCCCACCGTTCACCCTATCTATGCCTTTCATAATTTTATACACCTCTATTACGTCTCCCCTCATCCTCCATCTTTCCAGTGAGAACAACCCCAGTTTACCCAATCTCTCCTCATAACTAAGCCCCTCCATACCAGGCAACATCCTGGTAAACCTCCTCTGCACTCTCTCTAAAGCCTCCACGTCCTTCTGGTAGTGTGGCAACTGGTCATAATTTTAAAGAACTCTAATCAGGTCATCCCTTATCGTTTCTTGAAGAAAATTTTAGCCCCGCCTGTTCATCCTCTCCTGATAAGTATACCCCCGCATTCCTGGCACTATCCTAGTAAATGTTTTTTTGAACCCTCTCCAGTTCCTCTATCTCTTTTATGAAATTGAGACGGGGCTTTGGGGACAAGGATTTGTGATGTTCCCCAATACAATTAGATGGTTCATTATTTTTCCTCATATGGAAAATTGCACCTGCTTTATAAGTGAACGAGAATCGTGTTTGTCTTTTACAGTGTAATAAGAAAGCTAAGCGGTCAGATGTGGTGTTGGTGTATGCCCCAACAGTGAAAGTTGTGGACACCAGTGAGCAGGAACGATTGAAGAGGTACACAAATGATGTGAACATACTTGTGACTCACATTTTTTGAAGTTTCACACTTATAAAATAGCAAAAGAGTGCCTAACTTCTGTGGAGGAACCATGAAAAAAAAAGGACTTTTGTCTTATTGGTGTCCTTTGCGCTGATCAGGTCACAAAACTGAAAAGGGAAAATTCAGATATTGGAGAGAGCACAGGGCAGCTGAATGTGAATGATAATAAGAAAGCGGATCAGTGGGAAAAGATTATTAAAGTTCAGAATCTACAGCCAAGATGTGGACACAGTAATCTAATAGTTATGTAACTGGACTAGTTTTTAGTTTGAAAAATCAGTAACTAAAAAAAATCAGATATTGATTAAGTGACATTAAAGTTCTGGATTGTTGTTATAAACTCTGTCAGGGAAGGAAATCTGCCTACGTGTAACTCCAATCCCACCCAAATTAAATTGACTCTGAGATGAACTACTCTTTGAAGTGATTTAGCAAACCTCTCTGCCATCGCTACCTTTTCAGGATCGGTGACTGCCACTTTATGTATGTTAGATTTTGTGTATATTATGTTTATGTCACTGCAGTTTCATAGAGATGGGATAATCAATGCTGATCTTGCCAGAGGTGCTCATGTCCTAAATATGAACCAAAATAAAGCCTGGGGAGATGGTTAAGGGAGTAACAACTCCTGCCCGCCCCGGCTTCTTGCAGCCAGGTCCTCATTTGCTTAAAGCAGAAGTCAGCTGCAACCTCATTAAGGGCAGACATCTCCAAGTTGTGCAAATGCATCCTGGCTCCCACCATAATAGTAACAGCCACAGACTGCTTGGCAGAGGAAGTAGCCTAAAATACTAGCTCCAGCAAATTTACTTACGCCCTTTTCCCCGGTGTATTGTCAGAAACCAATTGCATTTGATTGGAGTGATGAGAAAGCTCTAAAGATTCACTTCTAGCTATTCTCCCACAAGTGCTCAAAGGAATTTAAACAGAAAGCAATTTTCAGAAAGCTCTCTGTTTTTGTTTTATACTGTGACCTTCTCGGACATGTTTCTAAAATTCCTTTTTGCGTGTCCTCTCAAAACCTTGGAAAGAAAGGAAAAGAAAATATGCAAAATGTCAATGAATGCTTGTTAATTCTAATTTAACTCTTAGTGGGAATGCTGCTGTAAAATATTGTGGCTCTCTTCTGTACCCTACAAAGTATTGGCCTGAGAATGTGGCAAGATACCCTGATCCCAATGCTTCAACTTTATTGCTGTGAATATCATTCCTATGGCTATTAGAGGTAAACCTGGAGGAGTCTGCCCTCCATTCGCCATTTGACGCACAGCAGATGACTTCATCAGGTATCAGATGTCACCTGAATGAAAGGGTTTCTGACTCTAGCCCTGCTCCAGGATCTTGAGCAGGTAATCCAGGCTGAGGGAGTGCTGCACCATCCTTTCTTTTGATAAGCTCTAATCCAAGGCCTCATCTGCCTTCACAGGTGGACATAAAAAAACTCTTGGTGCTAAATCAAAGAGAAATTGGGGAATTCAATCCTCGCTCTCTCTTCCCCCCCCCCCCCCCCGACTCCTCTTCCCCTCCCCCACCCCGGCACTCAAGTGACTTGTTGACTATTTATCCCTCTGATACCATCATTGAAACCAATGATCTGATGGTTATTACATGGCTGTTTGTATGAGCTTGCTGTGTGCAGATTGGTTGCCATTTTCCCTACGTTTGTGGTAATGTTTCAAAAAGTACTTTGTGGACTATAAAGCACTTTGAGATCCTAAGACTGTGGTCGGACTATGGAAATGTGAGTTTGTTTGTTCTCACTGAGAATGAAATGTTGGACGTCCATTATTATTTTGTGAAGTTTATATGTTTTCATTTATTTTTGAGAAATCTTTGAGTTTTGTCCCTTTTGCCTTCACTTTGACCTCTTTCTCCTGGGCAGTGATCTGGAGAAGGAGCAGATGAAGCGTCGGAAAGCAGAGCTTGAGTCTGCGCAGTGTCGTCTCCAACTGCAGTTCTTGACAGACGAGTGCAGCAAGTTACGTAAACAGCTGCAGGTAAGGATTAATTTGCTATAAATCCTCATAAATAACTGCAGAAAATGGGTTTCTTACAATTGACTTTACCAGCAGGATTTCTGGAATTGAGGTTGCAGTTCTGGTTAATATGCAGGCCTAGAATTCTGTCAGTTGGTGTGAGGTTGGGTAGGTGTTGATGTTTGTAGTCTTTTCATTTCTGAAGTTGGAGCTGTTTGATAACGGAATAACATTTTCTATTTCTCAAGTAGTGTGATTCTACATTGGGTCTGTATTTCTAATCTGCAAGACTCAGTATACTTCTAATCTTGCTCTAATTGAGTCAGAAACCTTCACACTTAGTTCACAGCTTGTGCTTGACAGTGAGCTATGATTAGAGATCATTTGCTTCTAATCTGTTAGTACATATAGAGCCGAGACTGGCATTGTCTGGCGCTTAAGACTATTCTGTTTGCCAGGTGTTCTCTGAACTTGATGTGTGGCACTGTTGAGTGGTGATCTCCTGATAATTCTGTTCTGTAATATAGGGGCTGAGTCCAAATGTGAGATTGACTCCTATGTTTGCTGCAGAAACGTTTACCTTAACCCAGCAACAGATTCACAGGGAACCAAAAAATTGCGTTGGTGATGGTTCATTGCAGGTCCAGTTCTGCATACTTAATTCAACTGGAGGAAAGAGGAATGCAACTCTGGTTCACTCACTCTTGTAATATAAAAATACCTTTGAATTTTGCTGCCATTATCTCCATGCTTCCCACTGTCAGACTGAACCTCAATTCTTGCCGGTCTCCAACATGAGAGGTTTAGCCAAATTTTTTCTTGCCTGGTTAGGTTGCCTCTAGAAAATGCATTGAATATGAATAACTAGATGGTGTTGTATTAATTCTTGTACCTCATCAACAGTTGTATGTCAGCAATTATATTTGTAGACACAAACAGATCAAATTAGTCAAATAATGACCAAATGCTGAATTGGCCAACGTTCTTCATTTAAAAAAATTCCATTATGCTTTGGATTCTTAGCTGTGTGCGTCGCATGCATGTATTTAACTTGATTTCGAATTGGTTCTGTGGTCCTGGCGCTCCACATCGGGCTGGCCCCATGGTCCAGGCGCTCTACGGATGTAGATACTGGTGTTGGATTGGCTGGACGTGTGTCATGTGCAAAAGAGAGTAGGCACCCAGTCCAGATTCAGTGCTGGCATCTGCAACTTTATTTTGTCCTTGACTATACAATTTTCTGCAGGAATATGAAAAGAGAATAAGTGGTCAATTTCTCAAATGCTCTGGGGAAATTACTCTATACCATAAAGGAAATGGAGCGGCCTATGGAGATTGTTGTAGCCCATTACTCAGTGGACCAATATTTTGTGGGCAGTTGCAAAAGGGCAATGCCACTAAGATTTAGCGGGCTCAAGAGTGTAGATTCCTCATTTCCAGTGTCAGTTTGACGGAATCTCTGGAATCCAGTAACAACAGGACATTTAGTGGTAGGCTAATCAGATTGAAGAATTCTCAGACAGGCAATATCACCATTTAATTCATTACACAGAAAACAAATGGATTTAAGGGAGAAGCATCAATATGATAACAAAACTTCTTTAGAGTGTTATTTAATTAAAAATCTGCAATTTTTGAAAAACTGTCCTGATTAAATAAGGGTCAACATTTCTATTGCTATTTTAACAGTGACAATAGCACACGTGTAGTTCAAGTTCACAATAAATCAGTGATTTCTAATGATTCTATTTGCAAAGATTGCATTCGCGTACCCTAAAGAGAATCAGAATATCACTGACAGCAACATCCAGATTTCTGCATTTAACTGTATGTGCAAATGCCAGACGTTGCTGTCAGTTTTTGTTGACAGCTCCTACATTATGACTACCAGAAATTCTGGACTCCAATTGGCAGCTAACAGTTTACATTCTGCAATAGAAATGTTACCCTCTTCGAAGGGTCCTGAGCTGTTGTTCAGAATAATTTTGCTCCAATGCACTTGATCTATATCCATCTGTTTAGCTGATCTGTACAGCAGTGTGATGTCTATTTATGGACTTTCCAACACTTTAACCTAGCTCTTTCCAACTACTCTAATATTGTTCCCTTGCTTTGCCATCCTTACCCACCTCACCAAATCAACAAAACAGCATCCAAACCTATCTGATCCCTTTATTTGAAATAAACCTCCATCATTTCTTCAATCTGTGATTCTCTAAAGTAAATACCTGAACACTAGGAGCTTCTCCAAATAATTGAAAGGTCTCAGCTAGGCATCATTCAGGTTGCCCTGCTCAGCGCCTTCTCTAGATCCTTCATACACTTTGCCATGTTTGGGGACCAAAATTGGGAATTCCTTATATAGCCTTCTCTTTGTATGCTTTTTTGCTTTGTATGCTTTTTTTTAATTAACTCAACCTAAAACCATTTTCTTATGGTCAAATCACACTGCCATAATAGATTTTCAGCAATGATCCCTTGCCTCTTGTTTGATTTGTTGCTTCAACTGGTGTTTCTGCATGTTTATTTGGTTTACTTTTATTATTGTCACAAGTAGGCTTACATTAACACGGCAATTAAGTTACTGTGAAAAATCCCCTAGTTGCCACACTAGGCACCTGTTTGGGTACACAGAGGGAGAATTTAGCATGGCCAATGCACCTAACCAGGACGTCTTTCAGACTGTGGGAGGAAACCGGAGCACCCGGAGGAAATCCATACAGACATGGGGAGAACGTACAAACTCCACACAGACAGTCACCCAAGCCTGGAATCGAACCCGAGTCCCTGGCGCTGTGATGCAGCAGTGCTAACCACTGTGCCATTGTGCCACCCTAAATATGTATGCATTCTCCTAATCCCATAAACTGCACTGAGTTCACTTATTTGTTGATCTGAAATCTATTAATTTTGTCTCAAATTATTAACCTTAATATTTTCTGTAATTGTGAGTTGACGGATCATTCTGTTGCCTCCAACCAAATGGACATTGGAACTCATTGGAGGCATGGTCCCAAACCCTGAGCTTACTGGAGCTCTACTCACTTGGAGCAAAAAAGAGAGGTCAAAGAAGGGATAAAAATATTAAATTCCCTGTGTGTGTCGTCAGCTCTGTATTATGCCTGATGTGTGTAGTTCTACACTAAATTCCCTGTATTTATGCAACTCTGTGTATTAAGGCTTGGCATGTGTGGCTGTATTTTCCATTTAGCACGTTTGAAGCCAGCAGCTGAACCAGGTCGAGACAAAACGTGCAAATAATATTGAGACAATAATCAGTTAAACAGTAAGCAGGCTACAGGGTTGAGACACAGCAGCGTTTCAGAATAATCTGAGCATGGAGTAGAAGATAGCAACTGGGTGTGTAATGAGGTTCCTCCACGTCTATTTGTATTGAACTTTTTCGAAATGGAATTCCCTGTTTATGAAGTCATATTTTGAATTCCCTGTGTGGGTATATTTGTAGTTGTATACTAAATCCTTTCTGTGCTGTATTCCCATCTTTTCAACTTGGCACTCAGTTGGGTTCTCTCAGATATATACGCAGTCCAATATAGCCGCACAGTCAATATAACCATATTTGATTATTTTGTGAACATGTCATTGAATTTTCTGTGTCTCTACTGCAGGAGCTGAAATGTCTGATGGCCAAGCACAATCCAAGTGCTTCTCAAGGTCCCTCTAGTTCCTGTAATTCCCTAACTGGTCACACCAGTTCTAGTCAAAATCAGTGCAAGTACCAGTTTGAGAAAGGAATCATGGTTTCGCAGAGTGGGAACTGTCGAGTCATGGCATATTCTGCTTTGATGAGCTGTCTTGTTGTCTCCCAACCTTCTCCTCAAACAACTCTCCTACCTGGTAAGTTTCACAGAGATTTCTACAACTGCCACTAGCTTCTGCCGCAGTGCTGACTTGCGAGTAAAGTGTCTCAAAACCAATAACCTTAGGGCTGAGTCTTTGCCGGCCTTTGGATCTTGCTGCTTTTTGGAGGAAAAAAATCAGAACCAGAATTCAATTAATAGGAGCCACATGAAAACAAGTGAATAAGTTTCCTTTTATTAAAGTTTGAAAATAGAATACGTAGTAGTAAAAAACAAAATTGGAAAAAAAATTAAATAATACAAGTAAGACTGGCTCTTAGACTCAGGGCAGGTGGGATCAAGGGCTGTTTGGCCTGCTCAGCAGCATGATAAAGATTGGCACTCTAAGCCAAAAATTAGCGCGGTGTGTCACTGTGCACATGCAGCACACAGCTGAATTGTCCTGGTAAGTTATTTTGCTCAGTTGCTATCGATCAAAATTGAAAGGGAGCTTATAAAATTGTCTGGTTTTCGGACAACCCCAGTATTTGGACAGTTGGATTTGAGACATTGTCCTGTTATCTACATTATAGTTCCCAATCATTTCCCCTAACTTGAGGCTCAAGTTTCCTGCAGCAATCTCCTTGTCCTCTCTTAAGCTTTTCCCTGCTGCTAATTCTTTGTTTTTTGTCCTTTCTTTCCTCAGTGTTGAGATTTTGGACTGCTTTGTAGATATTGTTGTATGATGGGACATGTTGACGTACGCGCAAGATGACATAATATCAGTACACTGGTAGACCTTATTACCAAAGATTGTAAACAGACCTTTCCGCTCAGCTTCTAATGACCCCGTGTACTCATGATCTACATAACCTTTATTTAGAACATTCATATTTTAAGTCCTTTCTGCACACAGCTGATTTCCATTTTAGCCATCAGTTTGGGATTTCTTTTGTGGGGTGTTCATATTTGTCTGTATCTCTGCTGTTGCAGTGCAATTAAGGTAACTCCATTAGTTCAGGTTTTGCTGCCCAGCTTACCTCATTTGTCTGCTGAACAGGGTGTGGTGTGAAGAAGATAAGTGGGATGAACTTCCGCAGCACCCAGTACATCCCAATCCATTCCAAGCAGATCCGAGGTCTGGCATTCAGTGACCGCCCCGAAAGTGTACTCCTTTCTGCATCCCTGGACAACACTATCAAATTAACCAGGTAAATGGGCATCGATCGACAGTGGCCGTTGGGGAAGGAGAAGGGAAAAAAGCATTGACAAAATAGTAGTTTTCATTGGTGCCTTCCAGGGAAATTAATAAGTTTCTATCTTGGTCAATGCCTGATAACTCCTGTCAGAGGTTGAAAAACCAGTACACATTTCTCATATATTCAGGTATGTTGACATTAGGTTCTTTGTTTTTCTGCATGTCTCTTGACTGCCATTGGGGTGGCAGAAAAACCCTATGTTTCTGCTAAGTTAGTTGTTTTGGACTTAGGTTTTTACCAAAAAGAATTGCCACACACATCTTGTAGGAGAACTCCCCCTACACTTTCCATCACAGCTATTAGAGATGAGGAACAGCAGATGATCTGCTCCCTGGAAGTTTTTTCTCCTTTCCTCTCTCAAAGGATTTGACTTTTTCCTGCAATCTGGCAGCGATCATTCTCCAGTGACATGTCTGTGCAAACCTAAACCTAGATCATTAACAAGTTATTTGACTGCCAGAGCATTACAGCTAACGCTGATCCTCACCCATTCATGCACTTAGATAAGGAATTGCTGATAATATATGAGCAGTTCCTGGTTGATCCTTTAACCCCTAGCTCAGTATGCAGGTAAGTGGTTATGGTACTGGCCTTGCGTTCCAGAGGTTACAAGCTCAAATCACACTTTGGTAAGATGTCAAACTGTATTCAATAAATCTGGTAATATGTCGTCATGACAAAAAATGACTTCAAAACGATTGATACATCTTCTGAAGTAGCTTAGCATTGGAAACATTGGAAGTAGGCCCAGCACCACCACCACCTCATCTGGGTTTGGTACTGTTGGCATTTCTCGCATTCCAAGAAGAAACAGCAGCTGAGGGCAGCTCAGGCTGACGAGTCGTCCCCTTGTGCTGCTCCAGGTTGAAACTAGCCATGGCACAAAGCCAAGACTTTCCTGGTCTGCATAATCCTGCTACTCATTGGAAAAACCTAGAATTGCAGCCACATTTTGTCTAAATTGTTTTTGGTCCTTTTGTCAACTATTCAAGATTTTGGCAATGCCATTCCAGCACTCTGTGCTTTGTCGAACTGCCTGCAATGATCCTGTTAATTACTGTCCCTGTAGCCTGATTGCCAACACTGTGGTTCAGACTTACAACACTGGTCGCCCTGTCTGGAGCTGCTGCTGGTGCTCAGATGACACAAACTACATCTATGCTGGGTTGATAAATGGTTCCATCTTGATTTATGACATGAGGGACACCACAACACACGTCCAGGAGCTGCCATCACAGGGTTCCAGGTGGGTCTTTTCAATACATTGTGGAGTCTTACGTTTTGCTGGTGTACTGCCTTTGTCCCTTCTGATGTTTGCTATAGTTCCTGCATAACAGCAGATGCACAGCAGTCTGGGTCTCCCGGGAGCTGGTTATTTGGTGCTTTTTGCAGTGGACAGGTGGGAACTTCACTTGTGACGCACTCAGATAACCAAGCGTGTAACATTGCTTTAAAAAATGCTTCAGATGTCTCGACTAACTAGAAGTACAGTGATTGATGAGATCAGGGATTGGGAGGTAGAGAGCACCAGAGCACTTTTGAGTAACTTTTCAGGCAGAAGTCACATGACTGACCCACATTATATCTGAGAAAAATTGTCCATCACATCTGTTCTATTTTTCCCAGGACCTGCCTCAGTTATTCCATGGTTGAGCTTTTTGATCGATGTATAACTGCTAGTGACTGCATTAATAACTGTGATTCTCTAACTTGCATCCTTCCTCTCATAATGCAGTTTTATATGAAAGATGATTTTAATTTTCTCCCTCTCTCCCATGTGATTGCATGTTATAACTAACATTTTTCCCTATTCTACATTTCAATGTGTAGGTGTCCTGTGACTTCATTGTCTTATCTTCCGCGTATGGCTTCTGCAGCATTTCCATGTGGTGGTCTGGTGGCTGGCACTCTGGAGGGAGGGTGCTTCTGGGAGCAGAAGTCCACAAACACATACAAGGCGCACCTGCTGCCTCTGGAAGCTGGAGGCTGCACAGATATACAGATCGAACCCACGATGCGACACTGTCTTGTTACTTACAGGCCAAGTATGTGGAGCAATATTTGCGTGGTGGGGGGTGTGTGTGTGCGCGTGCTTGGGGGGGGGGGGGGGTGGGGGGGGGGAAGAGGTGGTGCTATGGCATACCCCATGGGGCAGTTATGGGCACTGAAACTTTTGGGCAATCTGGCTTGGATGACAAAGCAGAGTGCCATTGGCATCAGTGCCCTTGGGTGAGGGAAAATTGAACCAGCCAGGATTGCATATTGCTGATAACTGTCCAGTCAGCCTTCTGGGTGAAGACAGCATCAGGCTCCATTTCAGCACACGAAATAGAAGCCACTTCGCCACTTGAGCCTGCTCTGCCATTCAAGAAGATCATGACAGATCTGCTTGTAATCTCAACTCCACATTCCCATCTACCCCTAACTGTTCACTTATTTGCTTACCAAGAATCTATCTACATCTGACTTTAAAACTATTTAAAGACTATGCTTCACTGCTTTTTGAGGAAGAGTTCTGAAGACTCATGATCCTCTAGGAGAAAAATTGACTTCTATCTTGTTCTTAAATAAGCAACCCGTTATTTTTAAACAGTGACCCAGCTGTGAAGGACCCACAATCATGTGTTTTAATGTGGGCATGAAGATTATGCACTGTCCTGGTGAAGAGTTGCTGGCAATTGGAGCTAAACCTCAGCAAATGCCTTCACCTGTAGAAAGGGAGAATTTTATTCGTTCAGAATTGAAAACCGCTGCCAGTCTTAAATGCATGATTAATATTTCTTTTTGAAAGCAGGTAAAACCCACAGTTCTTTACGGTGTGTGATGATGGAACTGTCGAGCAGTTCCTCCCCAGGTTCACTCGAGAACCTGGTCTGCACATGTTACCCAGTGCAAACATTTAGAGCAGGTCCAACGTGTAAACTGCTAACCAAAAATGCCATTTTCACAAGTCCGGAGAATGACGGCAATGTCTTAGTGTGTGCTGGGGATGAGGCAACCAACAGTGCTATGGTAAGTAATGTTTATTTATTTAATTAGTCAGCTAGTGTGTGTTTTCTTTTGGCCTTTACTTTTGCAGTAGTATTTTAAATTTAAAGTGAAAACTGGAAGTGGGCTGCTAAGGAGTCTGGGAAGGGTTTTTATTTTAACTTTAAAAGTCAGTTACCTGGGAGGTTCCCCCTCATTGTTCCACTGGAGCAAGCTGAGAGGGAGTGATTGGAGGCAGCAGTGCTGGTGAGAGATTAATTGAATTGTTTATTTATTTAATTAGTCAGCTAGTGTGTGTTTTTTTTTTTGGCCTTTACTTTTGCAGTAGTATTTTAAGTTTAAAGTGAAAACTGGAAGTGGGCTGCTAAGGAGTCTGGGAAGGGATTTTTAAGCACGCGAAGTATAAAAGGTAGGCTGCAGTATACAGCAGGCAGCGTCGGGAGCGGGCAGTGGAGTGTGTGGGAAGCAGAGTGTGAGCTATAAGGCTTTGGCTCACAGGGCTTAGGCAGAAAGGGCGAGCAGGGGTGAGTTTAATTCATTTTTGCTGTTTCTACCTGGTACTGGCAAGGTATCTAGAGGGGATGGGTGTGCAGGCAGTGCTATGTTCCTCTTGCACTATGTTTGAGGTGAGGGACGACGACAGTGTCCCTGCTGATTACACCTGTGGGAAGTGCACCCATCTGCAGCTCCTCCAAAACCGTGTTAGGGAACTGGAGCTGGAGTTGGATGAACTTAGGATCATTAGGGACGCAGAGGTGGCCATAGACAGAAGCTTTAGGAATACAGTTACTCCGAGGAATGAAAACAGATGGGTGACGGTGAGAGGGGCTGGGAGGAAGCAGTCCATGCAGGGATCCCCGGTGGTCGTTCCCCTTAGCAACAAGTATTCCGCTTTGGATACAGTTGAGGGGGATGACATACCAGTGGTGGGCCGCAGTGAGAGGATCTCCAGCACTGTGTCCGTCTCTGTGGCTCGGAAGGGTAAGGGGCAGAGCGGGAGGGCAATAGTTATTGGGGACTCGTTAGTTAGAAGGATAGATAGGAGGTTCTGTGGCAGCAAAAGAGACTCACGGATGGTATGTTGCCTACCGGATGCCAAGGTCCGTGACGTCTCAGACCGTGTTTTCCGGATTCTGAAGGGGGAGGGGAAACAGTCACAAGTCGTGGTACACATTGGTACCAACGACATAGGTAAGAGAAGGGACGGGGATTTAAAACAGGAATTTCGGGAGCTGGGCTGGAAGCTGAGAGCCAAGACAAAACATGTGGTCATCTCTGGTACGTTGCCGGTGCCACGTGATAGCGAGTTGAGGAACAGGGAGAGAGTGCAGTTAAACATGTGGTTGCAGGGATGGTGTAGGAGGGAGGGTTTCAGATACGTGGATAATTGGAACACATTCTGGGGAAGGTGGGACCTGTACAAACAGGACGGGGTGCACCTGAACCAGAGGGGCACCAATATCCTAGGAGGGAAATTTGTTACGGCTCTTCAGGGGGGTTTAAACTAATTTGTCAGGGGAGTGGGAAAAGGAGTTGTAGTCCAGAAGTCAGTGAGGGTGGTGAGGTATTGGGGAAGGTATCAGGGTCAAGGGTGCGTACCGGTAGACAGGAAGGTGGGTTGAAGTGTGTCTACTTCAATGCAAGGAGCATCCGGAACAAGGTAGATGAACTTGGGGCGTGGATTGGTACTTGGGACTACGATGTTGTGGCCATTACGGAGACGTGGGTAGAACAAGGACAGGAATGGTTGTTGGACGTTCCGGGGTATACATGTTTCACTAAGTGTAGGGAAGCTGGTAAAAGAGGTGGAGGAGTGGCATTGTTAATCAAGGATAGTTTAACGGCTGCGGAAAGGCACTTCGAGGGGGATCTGCACACTGAGGTAATATGG
The DNA here is from genome assembly GCF_964213995.1 of Mustelus asterias. NCBI lineage: Eukaryota > Metazoa > Chordata > Chondrichthyes > Carcharhiniformes > Triakidae > Mustelus > Mustelus asterias. Next base: position 56,974,903 of record NC_135804.1, on the reverse strand, counting down.
GCTGAGGTTAGAAATAGGAAAGGAGCGGTCACGTTGTTAGGAGTTTACTATAGGCCCCCAAATAGTAATAGAGATGTGGAGGAAGAAATTGCTAAGCAGATTATGGATATGTGTGGGGGTCACAGGGTAGTTGTCATGGTGGACTTTAACTTTCCAAATATTGATTGGAACCTTTGTAGGTCAAATAGTTCGGATGGGGCAGTTTTTGTGCAGTGTGTGCAGGAGGGTTTCCTGACACAATATGTGGATAGGCCGACAAGAGGTGAGGCCACATTGGATTCGGTACTGGGAAATGAACCGGGCCAAGTGTTAGATTTGGTTGTGGGAGAGCACTTTGGAGATAGTGACCACAATTCGGTGTCTTTTGTTATTGCAATGGAGAGGGATAGGGCCGTACGGCAGGGCAAGGTTTACAATTGGGGGAGAGGTAATTATGATGCGATTAGGCAAGAATTAGGGGGCATAAGTTGGGAACAGAAACTGTCAGAGAAAGGAACTAATGAAAAGTGGAACTTTTTCGAGGAACAAATACTGGATGTCCTTGATAGGTATGTCCTTGTCAGGAAGGGAGGAAATGGCCGAGTGAGGGAACCATGGTTCACGAAAGAGGTGGAATGTCTTGTGAAAAGGAAGAGGGAAGCTTATGTAGGGATGAGGAAACAAGGTTCAGATGGCTCGATTGAGGGTTACAAGTTAGCAAGGAATGAGCTGAAAAAGGGGCTTAGGAGAGCTAGAAGGGGACATGAGAAGTCCTTGGCGGGTCGGATCAAGGAAAACCCCAAGGCTTTTTACTCTTATGTGAGGAATAAAAGAATGCCCAGGGTGAGGTTAGGGCCGGTCAAGGACAGTAGTGGGAACTTGTGTATGGAGTCAGTAGAGATAGGCGAGGTGATGAATGAATACTTTTCTTCAGTGTTCACCAAGGAGAGGGGCCATGTTTTTGAGGAAGAGAAGGTGTTACAGGCTAATAGGCTGGAGGAAATAGATGTTCGGAGGGAGGATGTCCTGGCAATTTTGAATAAACTGAAGGTCGATAAGTCCCCTGGGCCTGATGAAATGTATCCTAGGATTCTTTGGGAGGCAAGGGATGAGATTGCAGAGCCTTTGGCGTTGATCTTTGGGTCCTCGCTGTCCACGGGGATGGTGCCAGAGGACTGGAGAATGGCGAATGTTGTTCCTCTGTTTAAGAAAGGGAATAGAAATGACCCTGGTAATTATAGACCGGTTAGTCTTACTTCGGTGGTTGGTAAATTGATGGAAAAGGTCCTTAGAGATGGGATTTACGACCATTTAGAAAGATGCGGATTAATCCGGGATAGTCAACGCGGATTTGTGAAGGGCAAGTCGTGCCTCACAAATTTGATAGAATTTTTTGAGGAGGTAACTAAGTGCGTTGATGAAGGTAGGGCAGTTGATGTCATATACATGGATTTTAGTAAGGCGTTTGATAAGGTCCCCCATGGTCGGCTTATGATGAAAGTGAGGAGGTGTGGGATAGAGGGAAAGTTGGCCGATTGGATAGGTAACTGGCTGTCTGATCGAAGACAGAGGGTGGTGGTGGATGGAAAATTTTCGGATTGGAGGCAGGTTGCTAGCGGAGTGCCGCAGGGATCAATGCTTGGTCCTCTGCTCTTTGTGATTTTTATTAATGACTTAGAGGAGGGGGCTGAAGGGTGGATCAGTAAATTTGCTGATGACACCAAGATTGGTGGAGTAGTGGATGAGGTGGAGGGCTGTTGTAGGCTGCAAAGAGACATAGATAGGATGCAAAGCTGGGCTGAAAAATGGCAAATGGAGTTTAACCCTGATAAATGTGAGGTGATTCATTTTGGTAGGACTAATTTAAATGTGGATTACAGGGTCAAAGGTAGGGTTCTGAAGACTGTGGAGGAACAGAGAGATCTTGGGGTTCATATCCATAGATCTCTAAAGGTTGCCACTCAAGTGGATAGAGCTGTGAAGAAGGCCTATAGTGTGTTAGCTTTTATTAACAGGGGGTTGGAGTTTAAGAGCTGTGGGGTTATGCTGAAACTGTACAGGACCTTGGTGAGACCACATTTGGAATATTGTGTGCAGTTCTGGTCACCTCACTATAAGAAGGATGTGGAAGCGCTGGAAAGAGTGCAGAGGAGATTTACCAGGATGCTGCCTGGTTTGGAGGGTAGTTCTTATGAGGAAAGGTTGAGGGAGCTAGGGCTGTTCTCTCTGGAGCGGAGGAGGCTGAGGGGAGACTTAATAGAGGTGTATAAAATGATGAAGGGGATAGATAGAGTGAACATTCAAAGACTATTTCCTCGGGTAGATGGAGCTATTACAAGGGGGCATAACTATAGGGTTCGTGGTGGGAGATACAGGAAGGATATCATAGGTAGGTTCTTTACGCAGAGAGTGGTTGGGGTGTGGAATGGACTGCCTGCAGTGATAGTGGAGTCAGACACTTTAGGAACATTTAAGCGGTTATTGGATAGGCACATGGAGCACACCAGGATGATAGGGAGTGGGATAGCTTGATCTTGGTTTCAGATAAAGCTCGGCACAACATCGTGGGCTGAAGGGCCTGTTCTGTGCTGTACTTTTCTATGTTCTATGTTCTAATGGCAATCTGTAAATCTTGTCACCAGCTGCAACTTGGCTATCGACTTTCAGGCTACCTTCCTTGACATTTTGTGCTCAGGAATGTAACATGGCAGCTGGTTAGATGAATGGGGACAAAGGTGGTCATTTATACTGTCGTATTCAGCATAAAATCAGGGTTAAATAATGATTTAATATGGTTACAAAGAACAAAACTGAAAAGAGCATATACCACGATGCAGTGTTAACAGATCATGGACCAGAAATGCTAAGTCAGATCTGCTGAATATTTCCCACATCTTGTTTATATTTCAGATTTTCAGCATTCACAGCATTTTGTTAAATATCGTTGAGGAAATGGGTGGGTTGATATGTTAGATTAATGCTTCCCGAACTATTTTCCAATGTGACTCAAATTTAACATCTGAAAATTATCATGACCTCATGTCAAAAATAAAATGGCATAGTAATATTTAGTACATTATTAGTTTGCATGTTATAGATCAACATACAATATTACAACATACAAGTATGAAAATCCATTTTTTAATTCATTTATGGGACATGGGCGTAGCTGGCTGGCCAGCATTTATTGCCCATACCTAATTGCCCGAGGGCAGCTGTGGCTCTGGAGTCGCATGTAAAAGTTTATTTGTTGGTCATAAGTAGGCTTACATTAACACTGCAATGAAGTTACTGTGAAAATCCCCCTAGTCGCCAACTCTGCCTGTTTGGGTACACTGAGCGAGAATCCTGTGGGAGGAAACCAGAGCACCTGGAGAAAATCCACGCAGACATGGGGAGAGCGTGCAAAGTCCACACAGACAGTGACCCAAGCCAGGAATTGAACCCGGGTCCCTGGCGCTGTGAAGCAGCAGTGCTAACCACTGTGCCACCATGCCACCCCATGTAGGCCAGACCAGGTGAGGATGGCAGACTTCCTTCTCTACATGAGTTTTTTCCAGCAATCAACAATGGTCAATGATTTTTAATTCCAGATATTTTTATTGAATTCAAATTCCACCATCTGCTGTGGCAGGATTTGAACCCTGGTCCCCAGAACATGAGCTGAGTTTCTGGGTTAATAGTCTAACGATAATACCACTAGGCCATCACCTCGCCTTAACAAAGCATTTTGTGAAAATATTATTTTATGAAGCCATAACTTCTAGCCAAGCTCCCTTGATGATAGATGCATTCTACCCCCCCGCCCGCCAGAACACACATTTATACACATGTAGATGCGTAAGCCCCTTTTCCAAACCTCCATTTGCCCCCACTCATTCAACAGTCCTGCTTCCCAACTCCCACACCCCATTCACTCACTCAGCAATGCCTGTTCCCAAACCCCTTTCTCCCACTCACTTACCAGCTCCTCTTCCTTGCCTCCCTTTCTATCTGGTTGCCAGTATCTGTGAAGCAGATGTTATCATGATGTAAGGACTAGAACATAGTGTAGATCTGTCACTACCTTCTAGGCTCAGCCACAGGACCACTTTCTTTTTTTCTGCGCTCAGTTGGTGATGGAGATACAGTTGCCAGCCTCTAGTTGTGCCAAGTGGGCACTCACATCCTGGGCCAGGTTGGCACTCGCTACTGAAGGTGTATTCTGAAATCTAGAAGCACTTCGGGCTACTTCTGCCTCGTGCTGTTTGGTCCAGCCGTTTCTGGGGCTGTCCCACTAGAGCCTCCGGACTGGGCCGTCTCTGATGCACAATTGATATTGCTGCTGAGAGGGGGGAGTTGGGGGCGGGAGAATCCCGTGACCCCAAATGTGACTGCTGTGACCCCATTGGGGTCGCCATCCACAGATTGGGAATTCCTATGTTAATGCTGTAACCAAGCTGTGGGTTACACGAGAATTGACATTCGTTACAAGCTGTGGGTTACGCGAGAGTGGACATTCAGCTAATTGACAATCACGGCGGCGGCACGGTAGCACAGTGGTTAGCACTGCTGCTTCACAGCTCCAGGGTCCTGGGTTCGATTCCCGGCTCGGGTCACTGTCTGTGTGGAGTTTGCACATTCTCCTCGTGTCTGCGTGGGTTTCCTCCGGGTGCTCCGGTTTCCTCCCACAGTCCAAAGATGTGCGGGTTAGGTTGATTGGCCAGGTTTTTAAAAAAAAATTGCCCCTTAGAGTCCTGGGAGGTGTAGGTTAGAGGGATTAGCGGGTAAATATGTGGGGGTAAGGCCTGGGTGGGATTGTGGTCGGTGCAGACTCGATGGGCTGAATGGCCTCCTTCTGCACTGTAGGGTTTCTATGACTTCTATGATTTCACTGCCATACAACTTTCAGGGCAGTGAGCCTGTGTCCTAGTTGCAATTTCACTGGTGTGGTACAGCTGCAGTAAGTCTCAGTGAAGTGTCTTCATGTGTACTATAGATAATGACTTAATATGCCTTTGAACACAGATGTTCATGGTTCACAAATTCTGCAGTATAGCTTTAAGAGCTGTGTACGCACACTAGCCAATCAGAATCTCGAGTATTTGATTCTGCCTGTTTTAGTGATCCTGGGTAAAGCCACTTGGTGGCAGCAGGTATCCTCGTACTTGTAATTGAGGTTTTTGTTTTGTCCAATTAACGAAATGAATACCTTGGTCATGGGCAGCGCTGATGAGAGCATCCAGGGTTTTGGTAACCCTCACCCTCCAATTATAAGTGAGATTTCAGACTCCCAGAGTTGAACTCAATTTAAAACATAAATTCATGAAAGCTACTTATTTCACTTGATTTTTGAACTCTCTGAAGACTTAATATCTCGAACAAAGTGATTCCATTTTCTTTCCATTTGCTGCATTATGTAATTTTGCAGCGAGCTTGACCTTTTTGCTGATGTCATCAAAAGATGAACAAAAATCTGTAACCAAGAGTGCTGGGCACATGTGAAGGGGGTCATGGTCATGCTGTTTGGTTGGGGACCACTGTGTGTTTGCATGTGAGAAGAGGTGGGAATGAGAACAGTGATGGATAGACAGAAAACTGCTTTGTAAACGTGGGTGGGATTGTGTAAATGTTGTGTGACTGGGCACAGTCCATTGATACCTTGTATAAAGGTAGACAGCCTTTCTGACTTAAAATGCTGACTATGCATAGCAAGTTTCTCGACATCTTTAAAAGGGAAAGTTGCATTCATGTATGAACTACACATCCTTGTTGGGTCACCTGACTAAACCTGCTTGTTGTGTTTCCAGCATTTATTTTCACTTTAGTTCCTGGTATGTGTATTTTACATAATTTTTCTGTCCTTTCACCCTGCAACCATAAACGTGGAAATGTCAGGGTTAGACTGTTGGGAGGGTGTAGGGGATTATTAGTGGACAAAGAAACAGACACCCTGATTCTTTGATCTGTAGATTCTACAGGCTGTCTCTGTTCAGTTTTGTTCTGAAGGTGTCTGATCCTTTTTACTTTCTTGATATGACAGGTATGGAATGCAGGGAGTGGCTCCCTCATCCAGAAGCTTCAAGCCGATCAGCCTGTACTGGATATCTGCCCCTTTGAGGTGAACCACACTAATTTCTTGGGAACTCTGACAGAAAAAATGGTCAAGATCTACAAATGGGCCTGATGGGACTTTGTGCTCAAGTGCTTGTCATTACAGACTCATTAGGACTGGAAGTCTATGGCCCAAGTCTGGTGCTTATGTCATAAATGAATTGCTGCACCCAACCAGGAAACTAAGCATCTATTTTTAAACTAGCCCATCTTTCCTAGCAGGTAGGGCTTGATTTATGTGACTGCCCCACCGAGCTGTCTCCTAGTAATCCACAAACTTCCCCTTTTGTTGTAAACCGTGACCTTTAATTAAATATAATGATTAGTAGTGACATTTCCAAAGTTTTGCTACTTTCTGATGAATACATATTTGTTCTTTTCATATTTGTGACATTTCTAGGGAAATTGTCTTTGAATAAAAGCCTGTTCCTGTCATTTTTCTTTTGCCGTTTTTCTGCGCGGCGATTCTCACCTGGCATTCCCAATGTTCTTTGTCTCTAATAAGGCAATGCCCAGTTACCAATTCCAGGAAACCACCAAGTGGTCTGCAGTGACTATTCTACCCAAGTGTTTATATTTTCCCCTTCCTCTGCGGATAGGGACCTTCTAACCTCCCCTTCACTGACTTGCAATAAGCTGACAAACAGCTGAAAGTACCGGTGATGATCCAATGGGGTATTATCTTCATACTGCTGTGGGCTGGCCCACTGCACTGCCAATTGAAACCACCCTTTTGTTTTAAATCCCCCTGTATACATCAAGGTCTGTTTGATGGCAGAGTAGAAAGATCTTCAGCCAGGGAACCATAGCAAATTTGCAAAGGAATATGGAGGTCACATGGTATACTGTGTAATGCCTAAACCTCTTTCTATTTATATTGGGTGATTTGATTTTTGGTTCTGTTGATTTGATTGGGGAATAGAGATTCACATAGACAAATGCTTATTTTGTCTTGTAATAAAGGAACAGATGTGATATTGAATAATTCCGAGGTTGAGGAAGAGAGTCTATGACTGAGTGTATATATCCATGAAGGTAATGTGACTTAAAAGCTGGAATCTGCTAGTCTGATTTGGTGCAGAAACATTGCTCAGTGGGTTGCTGGTGAGGGCTTTGAAAGACATTGCCTGGAGCTGTAATCATTGTGTACCTGAATGGAAAGTGTGTATCTGCTACTCATGTGCAATTCAAACTTTGTTAATGTACATTATTGTCATTTTATTACTTGAAATAAAAAATATACAAACTTATTTTATTTCCTTCTACAGGCCAGCTGCTTGTTAGGTGATAACTGAACATTAGCAGCATTTCTGTATCAGAGTTCTTGCTGTGGGCAAATTCCATGATGTACCTGAGTTGTCAACTGGGCTTTTGTCACTTTCCACTTAGTGCCAACTGAATCTTGATGTACTGAGATTTAACTTTTGCAGTTGTCTATGGCAATCAAATACCTGTTGTATTTCCAATATTGGAAACATACTTGACTATTTTCTGTGTGAATTAAGCTCATCTCTGTGTGAATTGAGCTCAGTAAGAGGTCTCACAACACCAGGTTAAAGTCTGGTGAAGCCTGGTCAGGCCTGATGAAAGTTCATGATTCCAAATAAACCTGTTGGACTTTAACCTGGTGTTGTGAGACTTCTTACTGTGCCCACCCCAGTCTAACACTGGCACCTCCAACTCATGAATTGAGCTCATCTGAGATGATTGTTAGCCTGTGAGGCTAGTGTGGATAATAGCCACTTGGGCAAGATACAGAAGGTTGAAAATACTTGGCAATAAATGAAGGGACTACTTGGGGTTATGGGTGGCATTCTAAGGATTATAACTGAGGTAGCATCAGGAATATTCTCATTGAGACTAGCTAAGTGACCTCATCTCTGATTACTCTGGTATTGGGAATATTTCGTCTAAAACGTTGGGAAAGGCTATGCGGCCCAACAGTTGTGTTTGTCTTTATGCTCCATGAGTCTTCCATTCTATTTACTGCTATCAACCTACCCCATTGCTTTCTCCCTGGCTTCAACTCTGTTCCTAAGTTAGCAAATTCTACATTCTAACTCCTCTCTGGGTAGATAATAAATATCAGTAAGCATGTTGGAGCAGCAGAAGGAGATTGTTTGAAGAGGGTAGAGCTTTAGACTAGTTTGAATTTGTAGATGAGAATTTTGGAGTTGACTTGCTAATGTGCAAAGGGAATGTAGTATACTTTATTAATGCAATAGCAGCTTTGCCTTGGGTAATATGCAGAAGCCAGAGGAGTTGGGTAAGAGAGGGAGTGATTGGAACTGTTAACAAGGGTGGGGTTGTGGGATGCAGAGTTCTGAATTAGGCAACGGTTGGGAGTGGTGAAGATTGCTAGGTGAGGACGGCATAGATTAAGAATTGCAGAAGAACAAAATTACAGCACAGGAACAGGCCCTTCGGCCCTCCAAGCCTGCACCGAACATGCTGCCCGACTGAACTAAAACCCCCTACCCTTCAGGGGACTGTATCCCGCTTTTCCCATCCTATTCATGTATTTGTCCAGGCGCCCCTTAAAACTCACTATCAGATCTGCTTCCACTACCCCCCCTGGCAGCGAGTTCCAGGCATCCACCAACCTCTGTGTAAAAGAACTTGCCTCGTACATCTCCTTTAAACCTTGCCCCTTGCACCTTAAACCTATGTCCCCTAGTAATTGACTTTTTCACCCTGGGAAAAAGCTTCTGACTATCCACTCTGTCCATGTCCCTCATAATCTTGTAGACTTCTATCAGGTCGCCCCTCAATCTCCGTCTTTCCAGTGAGAACAAACCAAGTTTCTCCAACCTCTCCTCACAGCTAATGTCCTCCATACCAGGCAACATCCTGGTAAATCTTTTCTGTACCCTCTCAAGAAGTGAATGAGTTGTGAATTGGACAATATGTTGGCAATGGACCAGACATACAGTCACCAGTCTAATTTGAGGTTAACTAAGCCAGCTGCGAGTGGGGGAAACAAAGTAGACAGTCCAAGCTAGAGGTAAGTGGGAGATGAAAAGGAATGACATCAGCTCTGCTAATTTTGATCCAAAAGAAGTGCCAACTCATGCAAAACTTTGTCAGACAGTTGGAAAGTGCAGCAGCAACCTTTGCATTCACACTGGAACAATGGATTATTAATGAATACCTTGGAAGAGATCGTAAACTGAGCAGTGACTTTGAACACCTCCCAAATCCAAGGTCAGTTTGTTCCACGTGTTCGGAATTTCTTGCAAGCTGTGCACTGCAGACTTGAAGCAATGTAATACAGACCAGCCACACAAGGAGGGAACTGCAGAAGTCTGATTTCTTCAAAGTACGGTCAGCAGTACCCCTGAACTAGTGGCTCTTGGAGATCTCATTAAAAATCCTAAGCCAGAACACAATCTCAAAAGTATTCACTGCGTTCAGATGAACTGATTCAGGTCAAAGAAACAATTTCTACTTGCTGCATAAACTTCTTCACGCCATGGAAAAATGACCGTGCTAATTTACACCCAAACTTTTCACTCCAGGTAATATTGCTGGGATCCGTCTCTGGCTGGGGTTGAACAATCAAAGTTCTGTATAAAAGTCAAACAGATTTACCAATTGCATGAAAACACAGTGGTATCATTCCAGGTAGATGAACAGAGGAAACTAATTACCAGTTAGCAACCTGCTATGTTTAAAGGGAGTGTCAATAACTATCATCTGTTCTATTTACATCTGCTAGTTATATCTAACCAGATATCAAGCAGAACATGTCACGTTGACCAGTCAAGTTTACAAGAGCAAAATGGGTCTTTGAAATTGACTGGTTCAACTTGTTCTCACTGGGGAGAAGCCAATGCAGAGTGGATATGAATCACATCCTTAATGTTAAAATGGTTGAATGCTACTCATCTAAGTAAGTCACATAATTTGAACTATCGCACAACGAGGAGACATTATTCCAAAATTGAGAGACTGAATCCAAGGGATTATATATTTTCCTCAGCACTCTTGTCCCATTTGATTTTTCATATAGCTTCAATCCCCTTTGTAACTAATGACCATCATTCATCCTTCCCTGTAATTCCAATCACATTTATTCCATTTGTTCTGTTGGGAGGTCATCAACCTGAAATGTTAATTTTGTTTTTCCCTCCAATGACGCTGTCTGACCTGCTGAGTATTTCCATCATTTGAGTCTCAGTGGCTCAGTTGGTAGCATAGTTGTCTCTGCATCACATGATTCTGGGTTCAAGACTCCCTTCAGGACTTGGACACGAAAATCAAAGCTGACTCTCTAGTGCCGTACTGAGGAAACACTGTACTTTCGGAGATGCAGTCTTTCAGAGATGTTAAACTGAGATCCCATCTGCCTTGCTTGGTGAAGGTGAAAGATCCCATGGTGCTTTTTCAGAGAAGAGCAGGGATATTATCTCTGTTTTAGCCTTATCCCATATTTTGTGTGATCCTCCCCTGTAATGCTTTCACTACTACCCATCTTAGAAGCTGTATCCCATTTGTGCCCCTCTGATGACTCCTCTGCAATGGTTTGTTTCTGCTGTTCTGTGAGGCTACCCAACTTTATATCTATCTGTTGGCTTCACCACACTGATTTCTCTATTTTAACTGTATCTAATTAAAGTTCACACTGCCTCACAATATAGTTTCTATATGTTCGATGAAAACTGTAATCCATCTTAGAATTGTAAAAGCTGATGATACATAACAACAGGCTGGGATCACATGAGAAATGGTCCTTGGGGAAAAGCATGGAGAATAATCTGTACATGTCAAACTGGTACATAGTAAACAAAATAGTAAAGTGTTCAGAAGTTACTGAATTATCGAAGTGTTATGACCACAGCAGGTGTTAATTGCTGAGCAAACCAAATTCCAGGGGAAAACTTGGCTTACAGGCCAAGTTTTGTATTTTGTTTTGGCTTACAGACCAAGTTTTGTATTTTGTTTTGGATTCTTAGAAGAAAAATACTGATATCATTAGCAAGAAGGCCAGTAACACCTATGGAATTTTAAAATTAAAAGGGTTATTGACAAGAAGAAAAGAAAATTTAAGCACACAAGATTACAATTGCAAATTGGTCCTACAAAATGCTCTCCCCAAAGAGCTCCCTACTTGGTCAGATACACAAATAGACACCTTCCAGACAACATTCCCTTATAGACGTTTAATGATAAAAATATTACCCAAAACAAAGCTGCTATTGCTTTAATAAAGTATACTATATTCCCTCTCAAACACCAGCTTTTTGCAGCTCAAGATTTTTCTGGCTTTGCTGGTTGCTGATTCAAGCTTCACATCTTCCAATCCAGAGCTGTTTCCAACAGGTCTTCCGCACGTATCAACATCTATGCTCTCCACGGTAATTTAAAGTAGCTTTTTCTCCTTTTCATCTCAGGTTCCATTGTTCTCGCACCTCTTTGAAATGCAAATCCTTTCAAATATAGAATCTTCCATGTTTCTAATTTGTCTCTGCTTTCAAGTCAATAAAATGTAATATACCTTCTTTTGTTTACCCATGGAACTCCTGAGAGATGCAAAATGTTTCTTCAAATGAAATTGAAACTTATTTAAAATGCAAATATTAGATCCAACCTATTTACTTTTACCTCAAACATATCATAATATCTTGTTACAAATGCACAAATCTAACATCTCTATCCTTCGTGTCTTAAACCTCCCAGATAACCTGTCTCTAGTAACCTTTCCCAGCTTAATTCATTAATTTGCACACACACACCCATAGCCTTCTCTACAGAATAACACAATATTCCCCAAAAATATTTTTTTAAAACCATAATTCTCACAGAAGCATACAACATCGATGGACGACATCCCACCCATTGAAATAAGGAAGATATTAAGATAAAATTATGGGATGAATTTGTATTGATCCAATGGGAACAAGATAACTTGGTATGTATTCTCCAAATCTGCTATGGAAGAAGAAGTTTGATGTGTGGGGTCATGGAAAGATAAATTGCAATATTTTCTAAATGGTGAGAAACAAGAAACTGTGGAAGAACAAAGAGGTTTGGGATTCTTGGTATACTTCTGGAGTATTGTGTTCAGTTTTGGTCACTGCGCCCCAGGAAGTATACATTGGTGTAACACAGATTCAGAAACTTAAAGGGTTAAATTATGAGAATAGATTGTATAAATCTGTCCTATATTTTTTGAGTTTTTAAATTCATTTATGGGATGTGAGCGACCCTGGCTAAGCCAATGTTTATTCCCCATCCTTAATTACCCTTGAGAAACTGGTGGCCTTTTTGAACCTCCACAGTCCATGTGCTGTAGGTACACAGTGCTGTTAGGGAAGGCTTTCCAGAGTTTTGACCCAGCAACAGTGAAGGAATGGCAATATATTTACAAGTCAGGATGGTGAGTAGCTTGGAGAGGAATTTGCGGGTAGTGGTGTTCCTAAGCATCTGCCCACCTTATCTTTCTAATGGTAGCGGTCATAAATTTTTTAAAGTAGGTTTACATTAACACTGCAATGATCCTACTGTGAAAATCCCCTAGTCGCCTGTTCCAGTACACTGAGGGAGAATTTTAGCATAGCCAATGCACCTAACCAGCACGTCTTTCAGACTATGGGAGGAAACCAGACCACCCAGAGGAAACCCATGCCGACAAGGGCAGAATGTGCAGACTCCACACAGTCAATGACCCAAGTGATCGAACCTGGGTCCCTGGCATTGTGAGGCAGCAGTGTTAACCACCGTGCCACCACGCATTTGGATAGTGCTTTCGAAAGAGCTTGGTGAGTATAGGAGATTGAATGGGTGATCTGATCGTGATGTTAATAGGATTTGAATAGGATGGAACTCTCCCCAACAAAAGACTGGATGCTGAGAGAATTTAGATTTGTGTTGGGTCAGATATTAAGGAATAAGGAGCTAAATGGAGTTGGGGAGGACTTTAGAACCAACTGGGTTTTTATGACAATCAATAGTTTCATGGTCACCATTACTTTTATTCCCGATTTATCAACTGAATTCAAATTCCATCATAATCCATGTCCTCAGAGCATTCGCCCGGGTCTCTGGATTACTAATCCATCAACATTACCATTACACCACTGACTCGCTAAGAATTATAACAACTTTTCAGGCATAACAAGACGTCTAACTTTTTACCCACTTTAATCTGTGGTAATAATATCTTCTTTTTATTTCTGCCTTCTTACCTATTCTAACATTTAAAAACATAAGTAAAAGATATCTTTTATTCATGTTACAAGCAGAAAATACAGTGAGAGCCCATTTGATTCTCTATTCATTTAAACATATTCTCAGCACCTCCTTTTATTATCTATTTGACCAAGTGTGGGACTGGCGAGCCGTTATAAAATTGAAGTCGGGAAGAAATTTTCTGTTAGCTAGGTTATTATAGTGGTATTATCACTAGATTATTAATCCAGAAACTCAGTTAATGTTCTGGGGACCTGGATTCAAATCCTGCCATGGCAGATGGTGGAATTTCAATAAAAAATATCTGGAATTAAGAATCTACTGATGACCATGAAACCATTGCCGATTGTCCGAAAAACCCATCTGGTTCACTAATGTCCTTTAGGGAAGAAAATCTCCAGAGCCACAGCAATGTGGTTGACTCTCAACTGCCCTCTGAAATACCTAGCAAGCCACTCAGCTCAAGGGCAACTAGGAATGGGCAATACATGCTGGTCATCCAGCAACGCCCATGTCTCATGAATGAATAAAAAGCTACAAATCAGAATTAATTGGAAAAGGCCAGAGTGATTGAACGGCCTACTCCTGTTCCAATAACTCCTGACTTCCTAAAGGCTGTTTTGTAGGATTCCAACCAGTCTATCCAGAGACTTTTTTGAAAGAAATGCAAAAGATGCTGGAAATCTGAAGTTAAAATTCTGTCAATGTGCAATAGAAACATAGAACATAGAAACATAGAAAAACTACAGCACAAACACAAGTTGTGCCACAAGTTGTGCCGAACACATCCCTACCTTCGAGACCTACCTATAACCCTCCATCCTATTACGCTCCATGTACTCATCCAGGAGTCTCTTAAAAGACCCTATTGAGTCCGCCTCCACCACCACTGACGGCAGCCGATTCCACTCGCCCACCACCCTCTGTGTGAAAAACTTACCCCTAACATCTCCCCTGTACCTACCCCCCAGCACCCAAAACCTGTGTCCTCTCGTAGCAGACATTTCCACCCTGGGAAAAAGCCTCTGAGAGTCCACCCGATCTATGCCTCTCAACATCTTATACACCTCTATTAGGTCTCCTCTCATCCTTCGTCTCTCCAAGGAGAAAAGACCGAGCTCCCTCAGCCTATCCTCATAAGGCATGCCGCTCAATCCAGGCAACATCCTTGTAAATCTCCTCTGCACCCTTTCAATCTTTTCCACATACTTCCTATAGTGAGGCGACCAGAACTGAGCACAGTACTCCAAGTGGGATCTGACGAGGGTCTTATATAGGTGCATCATTATCCCCGGACTCCTAAACTCAATCCCTCGATTGATAAAGGCCAGCACACCATACGCCTTCTTAACCACCTCCTCCACCTGCGGGGCCGATTTCAGAGTCCTATGGACCCGGACCCCAAGGTCCTTCTGATTCTCTACTGTACTAAGAGTCTTTCCCTTTATACTCCTTCATCCCATTTGACCTGCCAAAATGGACCACGACGCATTTATCTTGGTTGAAGTCCATCTGCCACTTGTCCGCCCAGTCTTGCATCCTATCTATGTCCCTCTGTAAATTCTGACATCCCTCCAGACTATCTACAACCCCACCAACCTTTGTGTCGTCGGCAAACTTACCAACCCATCCCTCCGCTTCCTCATCCAGGTCATTTTTGAAAATGACAAACAGCAACGGTCCCAGAACAGATCCCTGGGGCACACCACTGGTGACCGACCTCCATTTAGAAAAAGACCCATCTATACCCACTCTCTGCCTCCTTTGGGCAAGCCAGTTCTGGATCCACTGGGCAGCAGCCCCTTGGATCCCATGCCCTCTCACTTTTTCTAGAAGCCTTGCATGGGGGACCTTGTCGAACGCCTTGCTAAAATCCATATAAACCACATCTACCGCCTTCCCTTCGTCAATGTGTTTAGTCACATTTTCGAAGAACTCCACCAGGCTCGTAAGGCACGATCTGCCCTTGACAAAGCCATGCTGAGTATTCTTGAGCATACTAAACCTCTCTAAATGCTCATATATCCTGGCCCTCAGGATCTTCTCCATCAGTTTACCAACCACTGAGGTTAGACTCACCGGTCGGTAATTACCTGGGCTATCCCTATTCCCCTTCTTGAAAATAGGAACCAATAATTGAGTGAGCAGCTGGAAAGAATTAGAAATTAACGTCAGATGACGGGTATAACTCCAAAAATCTAACTTGCTTTTATCTCTACAGGTGCTGAATGAATTGACAGAATTTTCTGTTCTGATCCAGTAATCATGTAAACCAAAAGGATCAGAAGGCTCCATGCTGGGTTCACTGATCTTAGCTGGAAAGGTAGTGGGAGTGCCCCAGTGGCTGCAGACCACTGTCAGTGTGATGGCTGTAAATGGACTTGATTGCTATCCAGTGACATTTATTGAAACTCCGATGAAGGCAGGATCGGGCCCGGATAAGAAGTTCTTTCCACCTAGCCCAGCCAATTAGCCCCAGTGTCAAATTTCACTTGGGTGAGGTATTAAAGGATATGTTTGTGAAATGGTACCTTGGCAACCCACTTGGGGGAGGAAGGGGGAGAAAATTGGCAAGGAAATGCATGTATTTTTGAAAAAAAAAGACTAATCTGTACTTAAAAGATAATACCTACTGTGAGCTAATTAAATTTTAACCCAAGATTAAGTCAGTGAAAGCTCAGAAACAATGTCAAAAGAACGATGTTTTAATAAAATGACACTGGAACAAAACAGCAGGTTAGAAAGAGAGGTTGATGTTCCAGATGAGAGCCTCTGTGAGAACTCTGAGTGCCTCACAGAGTGTGCCAGTACACCAATGTACTACTACATTAGTAGTACACCTTCATCAATGTGAAAAATGCTGACAGTTTGAAATAAAATCAGAAGTGCAATGCTCGCAGGTCAGTCGGTATCGGAAAGGGAAACAATCTGCTTTGGAGCCCGGTTTTGAAATATGCCCATGAAAGAGTATCAGCAGTGGTAGCACTCTCACCTCAAGTCAGAAAGTTTGTGGGTTCAAGGCATGCTTCAGAGATCTGATCGTGTAATCCAAGGTGGCACTCCAGTGATGGAGGGTTGCACTGTTGGAGTTGCCATCTATTGGATAAACAAAGGTCTTCTCAGCCCCCTGCAGATAGATATTTAAAAGATGCTTGCCACTATTTCAGAGATGAGCAGGGGAGGTCCCCCTGTGTTCTGGCCAATATTTATTGCTCAGTGAACACTGATTGCAACTTGTGTTCAAAATGAAAAAGGGGATGCTTGGGTTTTGAAAACGCAATCTTACTCACTTTTCATAGTCATGTGACTGTCATTTCTATTCAGTTCACTAAAGCTTTTTGCAGCAGAAGACACTGAAGAAGGCTTCTGTCTTTATGCTTGAAACAAAAACCATGAGAGCATGTTATATTGTCATTTGCACATTACTGTTTTTGGGAGCTTGCTGAGTGCAATTAGTTCTTTTTGCTTCCTACATTACAACAGGGAATAAACTTCAAAAAGGTTTAATTGGCTGTAAAGCACTTTAGAATGTCCTGTGGTCATGAACGATGCAAGATAAATGCAAGCCTTTTCTTAATTATGGAGGAGGCAAACTTCACCATTGAGAACTTCTGGTAAGTGACAGAATTAAAATATAATAAAACATTGAGTGAAGCAAGGAAAGAGGAAAGTATGTCCTGAGTAATGGAAATCAAAAGTGAGACTGACACATATAGTAATTTTAACCCCTTAAAAGGGAGGGTTTGAGTTGAGCAGGATGTTAAAATGTTAAATGTTTGAATCGTCTGTCTTAATGAAGGTTGGATAGTGGACAGCCCTCTTGCAAGAGGGGGAATGGTGATTTAAACATAATAATGAGACTGCAAGACTTTTATTCATCCACCCTTATAAATTCAAAACTTTAGCGGGCTGGATTTTCCTTGGACCTTGGGAAATACAGGCCACTATCTTACTGGCTCATCATGCAATCGATCAGCACAGCAAGCTGGTACGATTGTGTGGGGAACCAGAAATTGAGTTCACGCCTGGTTTGGCGCCACTTGCGTAATTCCCAGCCCCGTTTGCTGGCAGGACTGGTTTCATGCCCAGAAAAAGCGCAAAGCCCATTAGCAGATCAATGTCATGATTTGTATGACATTAATGCATCCCACATGGCCTCATGTATGCTTACCACCTCACTGGTGTGGCCTCACGCTGCTGAGAATCACTAATGGTCATCAAAAGAGACCAGACACGATGGCCATGCTGGGGGATTGGAGTCATGATGTGGAGATGCCGGCACTGGACTGGGGTAAGCACAGTAAGAAGTCTCACAACACCAGGTTAAAGTCCAACAGGTTTATTTGGTAACACAAGCCATAAGCTTTCGGAGCGTTGCCCCTTCATCAGGTGAGTGGGAGCTCAGTTCACAAACAGGGCATATAAAGACACAAACTCAGTTTACAAAATAATGGTTGGAATGCGAGTCTTTACAGGTAATCAAATCTTAAAGGTACAGACAATGTGAGTAGAGAGAGGGTTAAGCACAGGCTAAAGAGATGTGTATTGTCTCCAGCCAGGACAGTTAGTGAGATTTTACAAGCCCAGGCAAGTCGTGGGAGTTACAGATAGTGTGACATGAACCCAAGATCCTGGTTGAGACCATCCTCATGTGTGCGGAACTTGGCTATCAGTCTCTGTTCAACGACTCTGCGTTGTCGTGTGTCGTGAAGGCTGCCTTGGAGAACACTTACCCTAAGATCAGAGGCCGAACAACAACAGATGACGCTTGACAATCCCAGGCAAGAGTGTTCTCTTCCTGTTGGGGA
The DNA here is from genome assembly GCF_964213995.1 of Mustelus asterias. Lineage (NCBI taxonomy): Eukaryota > Metazoa > Chordata > Chondrichthyes > Carcharhiniformes > Triakidae > Mustelus > Mustelus asterias. The sequence continues at coordinate 56,956,832 of NC_135804.1, read as the reverse complement.
ACACTTCAGTGGTCATGGGCATTCGGCCTCTGATCTTTGTTCTCTTCCTGTTGGGGAACACTTCAGTGGTCACGAGCATTCGGCCTCTGAGCAGAGAGACATAGGGGGTCTGTCAGGGAAGTCATCAGGAAGGTCCTGACACCCTGATGCTAGAGACACATGTTGGTGTGGGGAGAGAACATGCTGCCAATGATGGGGCGGGGGGGGGTTGTCCAATGCCTGTGGGGGGGCTGTGTGAGAAGGTTTTCCAGTTCACTGAGAGATTGTGACATTCTGTGCAATGGCACCCAAGTACTCCAAAGCTGTTTCCCTGGCGGGATTAGGCTCAGCCCCCCACCCCAGCTTTGCGAATGCGAATCTCCCTGCCATCAAATAAACTGACAGTGTGTGGCAGGATTGCAGTGCCAGACTCACCCAAAAACTGGTGTGAAACACACCCATTTTCAGACCTCTTGGACACTTAGGGGGTGATCTTACCAGCTCGTCACGTTGGTCGATTGAAAAACAACCTTCACGCCTGATTTCTCACCTTTTGCGATATTACTGGCCCTGTTCTGCAGGCGTAATCAGCCTTGTGCCCTGGAAGGATGCGAGGCTGATTTTAATATGGTGATGATCATGTATAGTCCCCAGCAACGGGGACCTGATGTGATGGCCTTGCCATTGAGCCATCCGGGTGGTCAGGGAGTAGAGGAATGCAGTGCCCCTTGGGCAGTGCCAACTTGGTACTGCCAGCCTGGCACTCTGGCCCTGCCTACTGAGCACCCTGTCACTGCCTACTGGGCACTCTGACATTGCCAGCCTGACACCCTGGCACTGCCAGCCTGCCACACTGGCAGTGTCCACCAGGCACTGTGACACTGTTCACCAGGCAATGCAAGGGGTGGGGCTTAAGAGGAGGGGCAGAGCCTATTGTGAGGGACAAGGTCTAAAGGGGGCAAGGCCTGAAAGGGAGTAGAGCTTGGGGCTGTGTATGCATCGCTGATAGCTGAGACGGTGCTCGGCTGGGGGGTTGGGGGGGGGGGGGGTGTGGAATTGGGGCGGTGATCGGCAAGGGGTGGGGGAATCAAGGGCGATGGTCAGCCAGAGGGGTGGGGACCCGGGGGAGATGGTCGTCCAGTGGGTGGGATCAGGGGCAGCAATTGGACGGGGGTGGATTGGGGACAGCGATTGGGGAGGTGAACAGGGTGGCCTGGGGGAGGGGAGGTGAACAGATGCAGCAATCGGGAGGGTCGCGATTGGGGGCTTCGCAATTAAGGGGTGGCCACGATCATGGGTGTGGGAGTGCGATGTCCAGGTGGGTGGGGGGACACGCTTACACTGGAAGATCAGGGCGTATGCGCAATAGCACCATCCAGCAGTCTGCAGCCAGCTTCCCAGCATGAATAGACTCCGTCCACTCCCCCTACAGGCGAAAATCACACTTTGCCTCATTTTTTCTAAGCGCCATAAGATAGTGGATGGGAGCTCACCCAAAGAATTGGTGCAATTCTCTCCTATTTTCATGCTTGTTTGACACTTAGAATTTGGTAAGATCATCCCCTTAGACTGTTTTTGTTAAGATTGCACCCACAGTGGCTGAATGGAGGTGAGAACTGCTGCACCCAGGTGGTAAGAGTTTTTCCACTTCCCTTCTGGATCCAGTATACCAGCTTCCCCAACATCCTATGATGTGTCACCCCTACCCACAGCTAACACATCTGATCCTCTTAAAGCCTCCCTACACCCATCACCCCTCCCCCGACCCTGCCCATGACACCTCCAGTCTGACCCCCCAATTGCCCTTCACCTTTCCAGTCTATATTGATCCTGCCCTACCCAATGTTGCCTGAACATGTACTCTGACCAAGCCCTGCTCCAGCCTCCCTGATCTTATCCATTTCCAGACTCTGATCTTTTTTCCCACCACCGACATTCCGAGCTACCCCAATCTTATCCAGCTGCTGACCAGGTGCCAAATGCCTACCCAGCATCCAGACAGACAGCGCCTGGAAACAGGCATTCCATTCAATACAGCAGGGCCGGAGGGAAACAAATTCTGACCTTCTGGATTTTCTGGCCTTGATCCAGACCCCTTTTCCCACCTACAAGTTAATATTCAGCCTTTTAACATTGTGAATAAAAATGTATGGTATGGAAATTTAGAGAGGGTCAGGCTGTAAGACAGAATAATTATTGATTGAATGATGAACAATGAAGATCCAAGATAAAACAGAGAAATCCAGATAGTTGGTAAGGAGCTAGAGTATAGCACCATGTCAAAGAGTGAGAGAAGTTAAGAGATGGAGAAATAGAAACAAGAGTAATCATAGAGAGGGTGAACTTTAAGACAAAGTAAAGGATTGGAAGAAGATAAAAACTGGACAGTAGTGATGCGCGTTATCACACACGAGGCTTGCGATGCTCAGGAAATAAAGGCTTTTATTTGCTGGACAACGAAGCTACTAATTATATACACGATCCCAGACTGAGGGGTCCCAGACAGAGCAGAGACCTTTATACCTCTCCCAGGAGGCGGAGCCCGACTGGGATGTACCACAATAACTATAATACAAGGTGTAACAGCCCAACCCTAACCCCAACAGCAACAAGTAGAACAACCCATCCCTAACCCCAACAGCAACATATATACATACTTGTAGTACTGGCCAGACCCTGGCTCAGTACTATCTAGTGGGAACCAACGATGGTTCACCACAAGTAGCGAAGAAAGATCAGAGATAATGAGAGATGGCAAGAAGACAGCTTGCATTTAATAGTGCCTTGTTACTTGACTCAGAAATGTCTCACAGGAAGAATCAAAGGAACATAAGAGCAGGAGTAGGCCATTTGGCCCTTCAAGCTGCTCTACCATTCTATAAGAACATGACTGATCTGGTTGTGGTCTCAACTGCATTTTGCTGGCTGGCCCCCATAATTCTTGACTGCCTTGTCCATCAAAAATCTATCTAACTCAGCCGTGAATACATTCAATGGTCCAGCCTCCACTGCTCTCCAGGGAAGAGAATTCCACGTACTCACAAACCTCTGAGAGAGATAAAATTCTTCTCATCCCCATCTCAAAAGGGTGTTTTTTTTATTCCTAAACCAGTTCCCTGAGTTCTAGTCTCCTCCAAAAGTGGAAACATCCTCACAGTTTCAACCCTTTCAATTATAGAGTCATAGAGGTTTACAGCATGGAAACAGGCCCTTCGACCCAACTTGTCCATGCCGCCCTTTTTTTTTTACATAAGAACATAAGAAATAGGAGCAGGAGTAGGCCATCTAGCCCCTCAAGCCTGCTCCACCATTCAATAAGATCATGGCTGATCTGATAATGGGTTCAGTTCCACTTACCCGCCCGCTCCCCATAACCCTTAATTCCCTTAATGGTTAATAATCTATCTATCTGTGACTTAAACACATTTAACGAGGTAGCCGCTACTGCTTCATTGGGCAGAGAATTCCAAAGATTCACTACCCTCTGGGAGAAGAAGTTCCTCCTCAACTCTGTTCTAAATTGACTCCCCCGTATTTTGAGGCTATGCCCCCTAGTTCTTGTTTCCATTGTAAGTGGAAATAACCTCGCTGCTTCTACCCTGTCTAGCCCCTTCATTATCTTATATGTCTCTATGAGATCTCCCCTCAACCTTCTAAACTCCAATGAGTACAGGCCCAGTCTACTCAATCTCTCCTCATAAGCTAACCCCCTCATCTCCGGAATCAACCTGGTGAACCTTCTCTGCACCCTCTCCAAAGCTAATATATCCTTTCTTAAATAAGGGGACCAAAATTGTACACAGTATCTAGGTGCGGCCTCACCAGTACCCTGTACAGTTGCAGCATGACCTCCCTGCTTTTATACTCCATCCCTCTCGCGATAAAGACTAACATTCCATTTGTCTTCTTGATTACCTGCTGCACCTGCAAACTGAGTTTTTGTGATTCATGCACAAGGACCCCCAGGTCCCTCTGCACAGTGGCATGTTGTAATTTTTCACCGTGTAACTATCTAAATGCTTTTTAAAAGATAAAATTGTGCCCGCCTCTACTACTACCTCTGGCAACTTGTTCCAGACACTCACCACCCTCGGTGTGAAAAAATTGCCCCTCTGGACACTTTTGTATCTCTCCCCTCTCACCTTAAACCTATGCCCTCTAGTTTTAGACTTCCCTACCTTTGGGAAAAGATATTGACTATCTACCTTGTCTATGCCCCTCATTATTTTATAGACCTTTATAAGGTCACCCCTCAGCCTCCTACGCTCCAGAGAAAATAGTCCCAGTCTATTCAGCCTCTCCTTATAACTCAATTCATCAAGTCCTGGTAGCATCCCAGTAAATCTTTTCTGCACTCTTACTAGTTTAATAATATCCTTTCTATAATAGGGTGACCAGAATTGCACACAGTATTCCAAGTGTGGCCTTACCAATGTCTTGTACAACTTCAACAAGACGTCCCAACTCCTGTATTCAATGTTCTGACCGATGAAACCAAGCATGCCAAATGCCTTCTTCACCACTCTGTCCACCTGTGACTCCACTTTCAAGGAGCTATGAACATGTACCCCTAGATCTCTTTCTTCTGTAACTCTCCCCAACACCCTACCATTAACTGAGTAAGTCCTGCCCTGGTTCAATCTACCAAAATGCATTACCTCGCATTTGTCTAAATTAAACTCCATCTGCCATTCGTCAGCCCACTGGCCCAATTGATCAAGCTCTCGCTGCAATTGGAGATAACCTTCCTCACTGTCCACCATGCCACCAATCTTGGTGTCATCTGCAAACTTACTAACCATGCCCCTTATATTCTCATCCAAATCATTAATATAAATGACAAATAACAGTGGGCCCAGCACTGATCCCTGAGGTACACCGCTGGTCACAGGCCTCCAGTTTGAAAAACAACTCACTACAACCACCCTCTGGCTTCTGTCAAGAAGCCAATTTTGTATCCATTTAGATACCTCACCCTGGATCCCGTGAGATTGAACTTTATGCAACAACCTACCATGCAGTACCTTGTCAAAGGCCTTGCTGAAGTCCATGTAGACAACATCAACTGCACTGCCCTCATCTACCTTCTTGGTTACCCCTTCAAAAAACTCAATCAAATTTGTGAGACATGATTTTCCACTCACAAAGCCATGCTGACTGTCCCTAATCAGTCCTTGCTTCTCTAAATGCCGGTAGATCCTGTCTCTCAAAATACCTTCCAACAATTTACCCACCACAGATGTGAGGCTCACTGGCCTGTCGTCCCCAGGCTTTTCCCTGCAGCTCTTTTTAAACAAAGGCACATTTGCCACTCTCCAATCTTCAGGCATCTCACCCGTGACTATTGATGATTCAAATAACTCGGCTAGGGGACCCGCAATTTTCTCCCTAGCCTCCCACAACGTCCTGGGATATACTTCATCAGGTCCTGCAGATTTATTTACCTTGATGCGCTTTAAGACTTCCAGCACCTCCTTCTCTGTAATATGTACACTCCTCAAGACTTCAATATTTAATTCCCCAAGTTCCCTAACATCCATGCTTTTCTCAACAGTAAATACTGATGAGAAATATTCATTTAGGATCTCTTGAGGATCTGCACATAGATTACCTTGTTGATCCTTAAGAGGCCCTACTCTCTCCCTTGTTACTCTTTTGCCCTTAATGTATTTGTAGAAGCTCTTCGATTCTCCTTTGCCTTATCTGCCAAAACAATTTTGTGTGCCCTTTTTGCCCTCCTGATTTCTCTCTTAATTCTACTCTTACACCCGCTATACTCTTCAAGAGATTCACTTGATCCCAGCTGCCTATGCATGTCATGTGCCTCTTTCTTCTTCTTGACGAGGGCCTCAATATCCCGAGTCACCCAGGGTTCCCGACTTCGGCCAGCCTTGCCCTTCGCTCTAAGAGGAATGTGTTTACCCTGAACCCTGGTTAACACACTTTTGAAAGCATGCCACTTACCAGACGTCCCTTTTCCTTCCCACAAATTCCCCCAATTAACTTTTGAAAGTTCCTGCCTGATCCCATCAAAATTGGCCTTGCCCCAATTTAGCATATTAACTTTTGGGACAGACCTATAATTCTCCATAGCTATCTTAAAACTAATAGAGTTATGGTCACTGGTCCCAAAGTGATCCCTCACTAACACTTCTGTCACCTGCCCTTCCTTATTTCCCAAGAGGAGGTCAAGTTTTGCCCCCTCTCTAGTCGGGCCATCCACATACTGAATGAGAAATTCCTCCTGAATACACTCAACAAATTTCTCTTCATCCAACCCTTTAATACTATGGCTGTCCCAGTCAATGTTGGGAAAATTAAAATCTCCGACTATTACCACCCTATTTTTCTTGGAGCTATCTGTAATCTCCTTACATATTTGCTCCTCAATTTCCCGCTGACTATTTGGGGGCCTACAGTACAACCCTATCAAAGTGATTTCCCCCTTCTTATTTCTCAGTTCTACCCATATAGACTCAGTGGCCGAACCCTCAGATATACCCCCTCTCAGTACGGCCGTGATGCTTTCCCTAATCAAAAGTGCAACTCCCCCTCCTCTCTTACCTCCTGTTCTATCTTTCCTATAGCATCTGTACCCTGGAACATTAAGCTGCCAGTCCTGTCCCTCCCTTAGCCATGTTTCAGTAATTGCTATAATATCCCAGTCCCACGTACCCATCCATGCCCTGAGTTCATCTGCCTTGCCTGTCAGGCCTCTTGCATTGAAATAAATGCAGTTTAATCTGGACTTCCCTTGCTCTCTGTCTTGCTTCTGTCTGATCTGTCTGGTACTAGGATTACTGACACTGCCTTTACTAATTAATGTGCTCTCTTTAACTTCCGTGCTGTCCTCAAACTTCTCTTCTGTCTCCCGACTGCTTTGGATCCCACCCCCCTGCCAAACTAGTTTAAACCCTCCCGAGTGGCTCTCGCAAACCTCCCCGCCAGGATGTTAATCACCCCCACAGTTCAAATGTATTGACATATTTTTCTGCTAGTATGCTCTTACCTCTGGTGTTCAGCAAGGATTTATCCTTAGTCCCCTTCTATTTTTCATCTACATGCTACCTTATATGAAAGCAACATTAGTTTCTGCATATACATTGACGATACCCAGCTCTACCGCACCACCATTTTTCTCAATGCCACTATCGCCTCTGATTTGTTACACTGTCTGACATTAAGTATTGATTGAGCAGAAATTTTGTCCACCTTATGAATGCTATGGCCAAAGCCAATGTCCTTGGTTCTTGTCCTAGACTCTATTCCCTAGCCACGAACTCGAAGACCACACATCTGCTCCATCACAAAGATCATCTATTTCCTATCGTAACCACGGCTCTCTACCCAGCCTCACTCCATTTGCTGCTGAAATAACACCTGTGCCTTTCCCATCTGTAGACTTGCCTATTCTAATGCTCTCCCGGTTGGCCTCCCATCTTCCATTCTTCATAAATATGAACTCTGCTGTCCATAAATTTACTCACACCAAGTCCCATTCACTCACCCCCCTGTGCCTACATTGGCTCCCAGTCATAAAATAGCTCAATTTAAAAATATATTCAATCCCTCTTTTTGCTGTAACATCCCTCAACACTACAACACTCATGGATCTCAATGCTTTTTTAATTCTGGCTTCTTATACATTGCTAGTATTGCTCCATCATCAGTTGTTAAAACTGCAATTCGCTCCTGAAACATTTTCACCTCTACCTCTCGCTCCTCCGAGACATTACTTAAAAATCTATCTCTGACCAAACTTTTAATCCCCTGTGTGCTTCAAAGTCAAAATTTGACTGACAATGCACCTGTGATATTATCTTTTGCCTCACCTTAGTACATTTACTGTTCAAAGTGCTTTTTTAAAAATGCAACTTGTTATTGTCAACTTGTCCTGCCACCTTCAAAAAAAAGAAAGACATGAATTTATATCATGCCTTTCATGATCTCAGGAATGCCCAAAGCACTTTACAATCAATGAAGAGCTTTTGAAGTGTAGTCATTGGTGGAATGTAGAAAACAAGGTAACCAATTTACATAAAGCAAGGTCCCATAAATAGCAATGAGATAAGTGACAAGACAATCTGTTTTCGTAATGTTGATTGAGGGATGAATATTGGCCAAGACACCAGGAAAACTACCCTGCTGGTCTTCAGAGTGTTCATGGAGCCTTGATTTCATGTTTCATCTAGGAGCACAGGAGCAGAAGTAGGCAAATTAAGCCCTTTGAGCTGACTCCACCGTTCAATCAGATCATGGCTGATCTCTCCATGGTCTCAAATCCATCTCCACGCCTGTTCCCCATATCCCCTTATCCCTTTTGTATTCAAAATATATCTATCTCCTTCATGAAACCATTCAATGATTCAGACTGCACCGCACTATGGGGCAGCGAGTTCCACACGTTCAACACCCCCTGTGAGAAGTAGTTCCTCCTCATCTCAGTTTTAATCTACCACCTCTCAATCTATATCTGTGACCTCTTGTTCTAGATTGCCCCATTAGAGGAAACATTTGGTCTACATTTACTTTATCAATCTCTTTTAAAATTTTATATACCTCAATCAGATCCACTCTCATCCTTCTAAATTCCAGCGAGTATAAGCCCAAACAGTTTAATCTCTCCTCATACACCAACCCATTTATCCCCGGAATCAATCTTCTGAACCTCCTCTGAACTGCCTCCAATGCCACCACATCCTTCCTCAAATAAGGAGACCAAAACTGGACAAAATACTCCAGATGTGGTTTCACCAACACTCTATACAATTGCAACAACACTTCTCTCCCTTTATACTCCAGTTCTTTGCAATAAATGCCAACATTCCATTTGCCTTTTTTATTACATGCTGCACCTGCATACTGACTTTCTGCGACTCATGAACATAAACACCCAGATCTCTCTGCCCAAACACATTTTGAATCTGCTTTCCATTTAGGTAATAATTTACCTTTCTATTTTTTCTGCCAAAATGGACAAATTTACACTTATCCACATTAGACCCTATCTGCCAAATTTTGGCCCATTCTCCTAGCCTATCTATATCTGTTTGTAAAATCTCTATATTCTCTTTACTGCCTGCTTTCCCACCTATTTTAAATTATCCACAAATTTTGCAATGTTACACTCTGTCCCTGCTTGCAGGTCATTTATGTAGATTGTAAACAGTTGAGGTCCAAGGACTGACCCCTGTGGCACCCCACTGGTTACATAAGAACATAAAAACAAAAGAACTAGGAGCAGGAGTAGGCCATCTGGCCCCTTGCGCCTGCTCTGCCATTCAATAAGATCATGGCTGATCTTTTTGTGGACTCAGCTCCACTTACCCGCCCACTCACCATAATCCTTAATTCCTTTACTGTTCAAAAATTTATCCATCCTTGCCTTAAAAACATTCAATGAGGTAGCCTCAACTGCTTCACTGGGCAGGGAATTCCACAGATTCACAACCCTTTGGGTGAAGAAGTTCCTCCTCAACTCAGTCCTAAATCTGTTCCCCCTTATTTTGAGGCCATGCCCCCTAGTTCTAGTTTCACCCGCCAGTGGAAACAACTTCCGTGCTTCTATCTTATCTATTCCCTTCATAATCTTATATGTTTCTATAAGATCTCCCTCATTCATCTGAATTCCAATGAGTATAGCCCCAGTCTACTCAGTCTCTCTTTGTAAGCCAACCGGCTCAACTCCAGCATCAACCTAGTGAATCTCCTCTGTACCTCCTCCAGTGCCAGTATATCCTTTCTCAAGTAAGGATGTACATTTCAGCCCCGTGGATATTCCGTAAGATATTCCCGTGGATATTACATTTCAGCAGCCAGAGGAAGACCCATTTATCCCAACCCTCTGGTTTCTGTCAGTCAGCCAATCCTCAATTGAGAGACAGCATCTTTGACTGTGTTGTTCTCCCTCAGTACAAAGATTTGTGCATGTGAACCCACCAGGTATCTTTATTCCTGATCACCCATTAAAATTATACAATTCAAACACCACTCTGTTGTGCTTGATTACTATCTTTAAAACATTACAATTTACTCCCAGTCTAACACTATTGAGCCAAATGTGCCTCAGTGACTTATATCTGTTCTTCCCTCAAAGTACTGACCCTTGCTGGATGTGTGTGGCTCCATTATGGCCATGTGCAAGCTTAGACAGAGCAGACAGACCATCCTCTATTGGTGCATCACATCCATATTTGACTCTACTCCCATCTGATGTTTACACATGTATTTTCCTGCAGGAGTCAGAAAATAGTGATCGCGAGTGTGAATGGGGGTACTGAGGCCAACTATCATCATAGAAATCATAGAAACCCTACAGTACAGAAAGAGGCCATTCGGCCCATCGAGTCTGCACCGACCACAATCCCACCCCCATATCCCTACATATTTTACCCGCTAATCCACGCATCCCAGGACACTAAGGGGCAATTTTAGCATAGCCAATCAACCTAACCCGCACATCTTTGGACTGTGGGAGGAAACCGGAGCACCCGGAGGAAACCCACGCAGACACGAAGAGAATGTGCAAACTCCACACAGTGACCCAAGCCGAGAATCGAACCCAGGTCCCTGGAGTTGTGAAGCAGCAGTGCAAACCACTGTGCTACCGTGCCGCCCAACCACTGTGCTACCGTGCCGCCCAACCACTGTGCTACCGTGCCGCCCAACCACTGTGCTACCGTGCCGCCCTAATGTACCATTGCTTCAGATGAGACCAACTGAGTAGAGATTGCTATTACAACCTGAGGCTGACTGTTCTGCATGCCCTGCCACTAAATAATTTGACAGAGCATTCAGACCAGCCTGCACTTGTTCCTCCTGCCTCTCCAGCAGAGCTTTGGCCTTATTGATGAAATCCTGGCTGCTGCCTCTGGCCACAGCGCTGTTTACTGGGTCCTCAGAAGAAACACATTTACATAGTCTGTGGCCATCAAAAGATAAGACTTTTTCCACTGGCCCTGTAAGCGATATATAGGCACATCCCAGGGCTCAGCTTCTAACATAAAATTCAATAATATTCAACTACCCGAATGAGCAACACATGGATGTCTAATTTACACACAGGTACCATAAGTGAAATTATCTCTTGTTTTGGCATAAAAATACAATTATCCATATTCAGCTGTCTGACCTTTTAAAAAAAATTAATTGCTGTTGTGTACTATACCATTCAATAACCTAGAGTTTTGTACTTAGTTGGCTTTAATAATATGACACATTTGGGCAGCACGGTGGCACAGTGAACACCAGGGACCCGGGTTTGATTCTGGTCTTGGGTGACTGTCTGTGTGGTGTTAGCACGTTCTTCCCACGTCTACGTGGGCTTCCTCCAGGTGCTCCGGTTTCCTCCCACAGTCCAAAGATGTGCAGGTGAAGTGGATTGGCTATGCTAAATTGCCCCATTCTGTCAAAAGATGTGTAGGCTAGGTGGATTAGCCATGGTAATTGCGTGGGTGACTGTGTGGTGTTTGCAAGTTCTCCCTGTGGCTGCATGGGTTTCCTCTGGGTGCTCCGGTTTCCCCACTCAGTCCAAAAATGTGCAGGTTAGGTGGATTGGCCATGCTAAATTGCTTCTTAAAAGTTTATTTATTAGTCACAAGTAAGGCTTACATTCACATTGCAATGAAGTTACTGTGAAATTCCCCTAGTCGCCACACTCTGGCGCCTGTTCGGGTCAATGCATCTAACCAGCATGTCTTTCACAATGTGGGAGGAAACTGGAGCACCCGGAGGAAACATACGCAGACAAAGGGAGAACGTGCAAACTCCACACAGACGGTGACCCAAGCAGGGAATCGAACCCAGGTCCCTGGTGCTGTGAGGCAACAGTGCTAGCCACTGTGCCACCCCAGTGTCAAAAGATGTGAATGTTAGGTGGATTAGCCATGGTACATGTGTGGGGTTACGGGAATAGGGCAGATGGGAGGGCTTGGGTGGGATGCTCTTTCGGTGGGTCGGTGCCGACTTGATGAGCTGGATGGCCTGTTTCGACACTGTAGGGATTCTATAATTTCTTTCTGGCTTTTGTCTGAATGAACGAGGGATTTTGTGAATTAGACCCTGGGAACAGTGAATGTACTTGTGATCGGTATATTGGCAGATTGGAGTGAGTGGGGTTTCACTTGGAATCATGTTGTTTCTAATCAGCGTTAAATGACCTTGGTATCGAAACTGAGTATCAATTTGCTGATGACACCAAAGCTAAAAAAGCAGAAGAGTCAGACAGTATAGTTAAAGATTTCCAGAAGGATTTAAATGGGTAATATTATTTGGCAAACAAACACTAAAATGCAATCTGACATCAATAAATGTAAAGTGTTACGCGCTAGTTGAAAAATATGGAGTTTCAATTAATGGACCTGAGAGACTGAGAAAAAGACTTGGAAATGAGATGAGATGTATCATTTTCAATGTCTCGGAAGAATGGTGAAGCAGCTTAATAAGGTAAACTGAATGCTGTCATAGGTAAATAACAACCACAACAACTTTCATTTAGGCAGCATCTTTAACAAAGTAAAAGATCATAAAATGCTGCACAGAAATTTTACCTGACAAAATTTGCCAAAAAGCGAAAAGAAGGAGATATGAGGACAGGTGACCAAAGGCTTGGTTTGAAGGAGAATAGCGAGATAGAAAATTGAAGAAATTTGGGTTGGATAAAAGCAAATTACTTTGGATGCTGGAATCTGAAACCAAAAGAGAAAACACTGGAAAATCACAGCATGTCTGGCAGCATCTGTAAGGAGAGAAAAGAGCTGATGTTTTGAGTCCAGATGACCCTTTGTCAAAGCTAAAAGGCATAGAAAGTGGGAGATATTTATACTGCAGGGTGAGGGAATGAAAGATGAGTCATAGCCACAGAAACCAAGGGAAAAGACTGCTAATGGCTGTCCACAGAGAGAATAAAGGGTGTGAATGGCCAAACGGCAGGAAATTGTTTGGTTCCTAAATGCCTGAGGGCACTGCCGCCACTGGTGGAACAAAGGGCATAAACAGAAAAATGCAGTACAAATCCTCAGAAGTTATGTTCCTTGTTACAATGGAAATGTTCCATTCTTGTCTATGTTAATAATTCGGGTGAACTCTTAATACATTTACTGTGCCCATTGTAACGATCAGCTTCCATAGAGGAGTCCATGTTTGCTATGAATGGAAATGTGATATTATGCACAAAGTTATCCGAAATAGAATGCCCCATATAACACTGGCTGCAAATCACACATCGAGTTTATTAAGAAATAAAACTAGCAGTGGAAAATGTTAAATGACCAAAGATAGATTATCATCATGTTTCAATGATCTATACAATCCATCAGGGGAGAAAGGATGAGAAAATTGGCGAAATGTTGTGCTATAGGCCAGTGTTGAATATTTGCAACTAGCTGCATGTAGCTCATTGGAAATCCAAATATGCTGATTACATTTCTGATTCGTAAATAAAAATTGGTAATCATCTCTGGATGTGATCTCAATACTCATATTCGCATGGTGGACCCATGTCTGCTTTAACCTTTATTGTGCATTTGTAGAGTAGTAAAGTGAAAAGCAAAGTGTGCAGATGTTTCACGATCATTGTGAGTACATTACTCTCCTGGTGATCGAATGGTATTCATATTTATCAATGAAAATACATATGCACATATTTATCTGTATTATGTGAGTGTAATGTAAGGCGTTTCCTTCTAAAATTAGTGCATTTGGTTAAAATGTGTCAACCTATACATCTGCCATGGACTCTGCTTATAATTGCCACAGTGAGTGACGTGGGACAAATGAACAAGGAGCAGGAGTAGGTCATTTAATCCTTCAAACCTGCTCTGCCAGTCGATAAAATCACACTGATCTGAGAGTGGCCTCATCTCTTTTCCATGTCTGCCCCCTATACCCTTTGGCTCCTTTGTCAATCAAGAATCTTTCTAACTCAGCCTTAAAAGATTTCAAAGATCCAGCTTCCACTGATCTATCAGGAAGATAAATTCTCCCTATCTCTGTCTTAAATGGGAAATCCCTTATATTTAAACTGTGTTACCTCGTTCTACTCTCTCCCATGAGGTGAAACATCCTTTCAGCACCAACCTGTCAAGTCTCCTCAGGATGTTATATGTTTCAATAAGATCACTGCTGAGGAAGTTAATTTCAGATCTGTAGCCATGTGTTTGGTCACTTGATTTTTAAAATTCATCTGACATTTGTCTGCCAGAATACATTACCCAATTGGTTCAAAAATATTCCACCCTTGAATAAACTCAGTACAGCCATTGTGTTTTGATTGTTCAATAAAGTGGACAATAAAAGCCCATGACATTATTCATAAGTAGTTGCAGTACAAGCATAGCCATTGTTGAAAAAAGAGACATACTGTCAAAGCATTTCATCTTGCATTAATTAGGACAGATGGATGGCACAGTGGCACAATGGTTAACAGTGCTACTTCACAGCACCAGGGACCTGGGTTCGATTCCCAGCTTGGGTCACTCTATGGAGTTTGCACGTTCTCCTCGTGTCTGTGTGGGATTCCGCCGGGTGCTCAGGTTTCCTCCAACAGTCCGAAAGATGTGCTGGTTAGGTGCATTGGCTGTGCTAAATTCTCCCTAAGTGTACCCATACAGGTGCCAGAGTGTGGCGACTAGGGAATTTTCACAGTAATTTAATTGCAATGTTAATGTATGCCTACATGTGACAATTAAATTTAAATTAAAAATTTTAAGAATGCCAAAATTCAAAGGAGCAACAGTTTATGCTGCATGAGAAAAGGGTGCTGATTGGTGGGCCAGTTAGAAACATAGAAGAAACATAGAAAAACTACA